>NW_027599309.1:0-28268 GCF_964194155.1 Cetorhinus maximus | reverse complement strand
CCCTCTCCCCTCCTCACCACCTCTCCTTCCCCCCCCTCTCCCCTCCTCACCACCTCTCCTTCCCCCCTCTCCCCTCCTCACCACCTCTCCTTCCCCCCTCTCCCCTCCTCACCACCTCTCCTTCCCCCCTCTCCCCTCCTCACCACCTCTCCTTCCCCCCTCTCCCCTCCTCACCACCTCTCCTTCCCCCCTCTCCCCTCCTCACCACCTCTCCTTCCCCCCCTCTCCCCTCCTCACCACCTCTCCTTCCCCCCTCTCCCCTCCTCACCACCTCTCCTTCCCTCCTCATCCCTCACTGGCACCCTCCTCATCCCTCTGCTGCCCTCACCCTCCCAATCCCCTCTCCGTCACCATCTCCTCCTCATCCCTCTTTCCTTCTCACCCTCTCCGTCGTCCTCTCCCTCACCAAATTAAGCTTTTAAAATCAGGGTTCCCTTTAACTTTTTGCCTCCAGCCCCGAGGCGGTTCCTTCCCTCCGGATCATCCTCCCAGCTTTGATTTTCTTGTGAAATTTTATCTCAATTTCCCCCCCCCCCCCCCCCCAGCTTTTACATTTCTCGGATGCTCTTATTTTTGGCCCCCCCCCCCCCCCCCCCCCCCCCCCCCGGGATCCAGTTTAAATTTCGTAAATAACTAGCCCCTTCAGTTTCCTCTGTTCCCGCTTAAATCTTCCTCCCGCTCTGGTTTAAAATTCCTTTAACTCGTCCCTTTTTTGTTCTACTTTCCCACCCCATTTAATTTATTTTAATTTAAATTTCCTAAATAATTCCTCCTTTGGGGTTTTTTCTCTGCCCGGTTCCAGTTTAAAAATGTCCCTGGTTCCTATTTCTTTTCTATCCTCTTCACTCCCCCCGCCCCAAACCGCTGGTTTTGTTCATTCCCCTCGTTCACCTTTTATATTCCCCCACCCCACGGTTTATAAATGGTTCAGGAAGAGAGGCTGTTCAGCCCATCTAGTCTGCACCGAATCTCCCAAAAGAGCCGATTAAAACCGATGTGCTTTATCCAATAATTGAGCTTCCTGAATAACTTTTTTTAAAAAATGAATAAATTGTAGTGCAATTTAAACTAATGTGGTTAGTTCGGCTTAATTTTTATTACGACTTTAGGCAGTTTTTTTGGGGTTTGAGTTGTGTGACGCACATACTTAACCAGGCTTCGTACTTTTCCAAAGGTGGCGCTGAGCTGTCCCTGAACCACACGGCTTGCTGTAGAGTCACAAATGTCTTGCCAGCCTGGGTTTCCTTCCCTTAAGTGGATTCGCCACTGGTGGTGGGGTGCTCTGAAAGTCCCCACTTTGCTGCTGTTCCTCCTGCTAGTGATAAATAAGCCTTCCCCTGGGGGGAGAGCAGTTTTTAAACCTGATCAACAGCCTTGCCCTTTGTTCTCTCTCTCCTGGGAGAGCAGGCCACGTGGTTTAGAGCGAGGTTGAAGGAGTGGCCCTTTGTGGTGTTTGTTTGCCAAGCAAAGTACATTTCCTACAAGTCACGCAGGTAAACCAGCTGCTAGGCTTTGTGTAAATTTACTGACGTGTACTGCAGCGCAATCAGGGCGGGCAATCTCCACGGTGAACTGGCAAAGCCCTGGGGAATCATGCTGTTGTTCAGAAATTGGTCAGGTGAGGTGCTCACCTGTGTACAGATCTTGTTTTGTGTGCTAACACTCTCCCCTCCCTTTCCCTTGGAGGATTCGCAGGAGCCTGAACAGCTGCGCAAACTCTTCATTGGCGGCTTGAGCTTCGAAACAACAGATGACAGTCTACGGAACCACTTTGAGCAATGGGGCCGGCTGACAGATTGTGTGGTGAGTTTTATCTTCCTGCAGCGGTAGCGTTTTTTTGTGTTCTGATTTTTAAATGCACCGTTTTAACCTTTATTTTTTTTTAAAAAAAAATTTACCCTGCAGGTGATGAGAGACCCGAATACAAAGCGCTCCAGGGGCTTTGGGTTTGTGACGTACTCCTGTGTCTCGGAGGTCGACAGCGCAATGTCCGCCAGGCCTCACAAGGTCGATGGTCGCGTCGTTGAACCCAAACGTGCGGTGTCAAGAGAGGTAGGTACCCCCCGATTAGTGTTCTGGTAACTTACTGCGTTCCATCCACGGTGCTCCCGCACCGCTGCTGGTACAGGCTTTGGGAACCGCATTGCCCGGTTTGCGGGTTGGGATCTCAAAGCCCCGCATGTGGCTTGTAGCATCTGTTTCTGGCAGACCCCATGTGGCTGATCCGCTGCTCTGTCTTGCATTTAGGACTCTACCAGGCCTGGGGCGCACCTAACCGTGAAGAAGATCTTCGTTGGCGGCATCAAGGAAGACACAGAGGAGCACCACCTCCGGGATTACTTCGAGAAGTTTGGCAAGATCGAGGTGACCGAAGTGATGACCGACCGACAGAGCGGGAAGAAGAGAGGGTTTGCCTTCATCACGTTCGACGACCACGACGCCGTTGACAAGATTGTCGGTGAGGACTGAATCCTTTGGAGGGGTGAAGCTAATTGTGTGGCGGGGTGGATGGTGGGTCTGAGATGGGGGAGCTGTGGGGGAAAAAAAAATAAAATTCCCTTTTCTTCATTCATTTCAGTTCAAAAGTACCACACGGTCAACGGACACAACTGTGAAGTGAGGAAGGCACTGTCCCGCGAGGAGATGCAGAACTCCGGCATGAACCAGAGAGGTGAGTGGAGCGCTCGGAACCTGTAAAACTCGTCCTTTCTTACAGGCCTGTGAAATTTTCGTAACTGATTCTTAAAACTTTTTCCCTCCTTTCTTTTGCAAAGGGCGAGGGAGCTCTGGCAACTTCGGCCGCGGCAACTTTGGCAACTCCGGCGGAAACTTTGGCGGCCGTGGCGGCGGAGGCGGAGGAGGAGGAAACTTCAACAGCAGAGGTGAGGCGCTGGGCAGGCCGGCTTCTCTGTGTGGGGCTGTTGTGTGGGTGAAGTGGGCACGTTGCTAACACTGTTTTTGTCTTCGTTTTTCTCCCCCCCCCTGTTGCAGGTGGCTTTGGAGGCAGCTCGAGAGGAGGTGGTGGCAACTACGGAGGCTGCGGTGATGGTTACAATGGATTTGGTGATGGTACGTGTTGTTTTTGGGTTGGCTGGTTGGGTGGCAAAATATGGTAACCCTAGGTGGCTCACCCACTTTGTTGTTGTCTTTCCTGATCAGGTGGCGGATATGGTGGCGGTGGTGGCTACGGCGGCGGCGGCGGAAGAGGTGGACCCGGCTATGGAGGCAGTCCGACCTATGGCAACCAGGGCGGTGGTGGATATGGCGGCGGTGGTGGTGGCAGTGCTTATGATGGCTACAACAGTGGATTCGGTGGTAAGTACCCACAGTTCTCCTCCTGGTGAGGAGTCTTCCCTTGTCGTGCACTTGAAACGAACCTTTATTGACCTTGTACTCTGCTTACAGGCAACTTTGGAGGTGGTGGAGGAGGCAACTACAATGACTTTGGCAACTACCCAAACCAGCAGTCTTCTAACTACGGGCCAATGAAGGGTGGTGGAGGTGGTGGGGGAGGCTATGGAGGAAGGAATTCCAGTGGGCCTTACGGAGGTGAGGATTGAGAGTGCATTTGAGTGTCTTGACGTAGGCTTACTTAAGTGGGTTTCTGCTTATTAACTGACTCTGCCTTGCCTTGCAGGTAATTATGGTGGCTCTGGGGGAGGAGGAGGAGGATCCTTTAGTCGGAGGTTCTAACTTTTCTGAAGCCAGGTGTGTTCTGGGTTACAGCAGCGTGAGTGATTTTGAGTGGGTTTGTTGCAGGAAAATTGGACTGCTTCCAATTGTAAGAGACTGGGCAGTGAGGGGTGGGGGTGGGGGAGAGAATGGGTGGGTGGGAGGTCTCCCAGTTTGGGGGTCAGGGGGGGGTGGGATGGTGAGTGCAGTGGGTGGGAATGCAAGGCAAGCTGGGCTTCACATGAATCGTGATATCCCCCCCCCCCCCCCTCCCTATGTTTTGCACGTGTCCAGTAAGTTGGCAGCACCAGGAATGGTACAGAGCCCTCGCCTCTGAGCAATTGCTCTTGGCCTTTTGGGGTGAGGCGTGGGAGTTGGGCCTTGTGATAGGAGGGAGTTACAGAGCTATTGGTTGTCTTGTGTGTGTCTGCTGCTAGACATGCTGTGGCTTCTGCCACTTCATTATGGTGTAGTAGTCAGTTTATATAATTGCAGTGCATCCACAACTGTTTAGGTTTAACTTTTTTTTTTAAGCAATGGGGTTTGGCCAATGGATGCCTTCCCCCTTTGCCCTCAGCAATGTTTGAAAAAAGAACATGTTTTGAGAGAGTGCACGGTATAATAATTTTATCCCATGTTGTTCAACAGGAATACAGTACTTAGCAGGCGAGGATGAGCCAGGAGATTGTGACAGGGAGACAGCAGGTTACTACAATACAAATCTCAGCCAAGCACAGGGCACAACTGCTACCGGAAGAGAAAAAATGTCTTTTTTAGTCAGAAAAGTCAGTGTTTGAACTCATGAACTTTTGAAAGGAATAAAAATTAAACCCACATGCATGGATATCTGCGTAAGGACTGTAATTGATATTTTGATAAACTGTTGAACAGGTTATTTTATAGTTGTGACTACCCCTTCCCCTGGAAGTGTAAAATAAACATTCCAGTGAGTTTTTATTAGAATTGTTTTTTGATTTTATTGCTTCCAGTTTTCAAGTGATATATAAATGTATTAGTTGTGATCATGACTCGGAATAAAATACTTTCCATTTAATAGTCCTGCAGGTAGTCTGTCTTGTTTCGGATCGTTAGTGTTAAGGGGGTAACGAGGAACACGTTTAAGTCCGTTTCTGGGTCGGGTTTGGGGGGGTTGAGGTGTTGTTCCTCGAGAGGCTTTCCTGTCTCTTGATCAGACTTGAGCTTAGTTCTGGTCCACCATGAGGATGGGTGTGGACGCAGCTTTATCGGGAGTCACCTCTGGCAGGTCGGATGCACGTCGCTGCTTTCAGACCTCCAGGGGTTGGGTGACACAGGATGCAGCTCTCTTCTCCCCCCCCCCAAAAAAAAAATCACTGGCTGCTCCTGTTATCTTCATTCTCTCCCCCTCCCGCAAAATCCTGTCCGACAGGGCTGCTGCAGGCAGTGTTGAAGCCACAGATGAGTTCGTTTTGCTCCCCTCTGTAAACCGCACTAGTTTTGAGCATGAAGGGAGCGTGCCCTGTTATGCCACCCGGTGGTGCAAGTTGAGCAGGGAGAACGAGGGCAGATATGAGAGAGAGAGAGAAAGTGCACCTGCTGTCCCATCAGTGCACTGGCACGTTGGTATGTAACTGGCTCCCTCAGCATCCTGCTGTGTTTTCCACCCTCCCCCAAAAAAAAAAAGTGCTAGCGCAAGGGAATGCAGTGCCAGAAGCTGCACTGCCTTGCGGCACTGGGCAGAGAAGACACCGCCCACACTTTTTACCCCCTAACAAGTGTTATTGGTGATTGACTCTTTTCCCCTCCTTCCCCCCCCTCCCCTCCTGTTCAAGTCTTGTTTTGGGGACAAAGGATAGCGAGGCTGCCATTGCGAATTTAAATTAATTGTTTGTAGCTTAAAAAAACTGTAACTTCACGGTGCACCGGCTTAACCCCGTGCTTCTATTCAGGCATTGAGGAGCCCTATATTTATTTATTTATTTTTCTTTCATAAATCGCCCTATTTAAACCCCCCACTCCCTCCAAAAATGAATCTGGACACTTTTTTTTATCTATTAGGCGCCTTCTGCTTGACTTGGATGCTGAAGCCTCGGAAGTTACAGTGCAAATAGCAATAGAGCTGAATAAGGATTGTAACTTAAATTTATTTTTTTATTTAGATTTGAGGTGCGTGCAATGCTACGTTCACATTGCCACTGTGGGAGCCTGGAATTTTGACTCTTTTAAGTGGAAGGTGGGGGGTACTGTTGATTTGGGCCCCACCTCCCCTTCCAATGCAGTGAGTCGGTGTGAACATAGCAGCGCCCAGACTTTTTAAATTAATTATATATCTTATTTAATACGTAATATATTTCACGTAACTTGGACAACAAGTTTTTCACATTGTAGCGGTAAGGCAATGGACGATGACTTTTTGACACAGGCAGCAAGGAGTCAAGCTTGTGTAGTAGAGACAAGTTGGCCGCAGTGAGAAGTCGCCCGAGGGGAGGAGAGCACTTGTGTTTTTGGGGGCCTCTGCTCCGAAAAAGAACCAGAGGAGAGAAGTAAAGGAAGGAACGTTGTTCTAGAAACCAGGCAGGACAACCCGCAGATTTTACTACCAGCAGCAGCAGCAGCGGAGTATAGACTGTGTAGTCCACATGCCGAGAGAGGCTACGAGCATACACCGTCGGAAGGAAAGCAAAGGAAAAGGCCAGCTTATTCTCTTTTGATAGCGCTGCTGCATTCTTACTGGAGGCTTGTAGGCGTGAGGGTTACTCTATGCTTCGTGGGAGGCTAGCTATTGAGGACTAGCACAGCCAGAAGCCTTGCGACTAGGACTAAACAGGCAGGCAGAGAAAGCACTCCCCCCGGTTGACGGCCAGGTAAAGGGGCCGTGCTCTCAATAGGTAAGGTCGTATTTCATATTCTACATTTTCCAGGATAATTTAGCAAAAAAAAAAAACAAGCCACGGCTCGAGTACGCCCTGCCAAAGAGACCCATGCCATCTGACTCTCCCTTTGCGTTCGTAGGTACACCTTGATGGACTCGCTCTCCCTTCTCTGACCGGAGCGCATCGGCAAGCCTCATCGAATCCGATGTAAAAGATTTCACCCTCCCGTTGTGGTAAGTTGTCAACGGAATTGTTTTTCTCCCCTCCCCTTAACATCCTGGATGTATAAGACAGGGCCCCCCCCTCTCACAGGAATGCACAAGATGGAAGGATTGGTCGTGGGATAGAAGGGGGGTGGGGTTGCTGCAGGATCCCAGACTTGAGCGGACGGAGGGGGAGATATCTCGATGGTTGAAGGCATCGGTGGGGGGGGTGCGGAGAGAAGATTCACGGGAATCGTCCCCCAGGTTTGAGGGTTGGGAGTAGACTTGACAAAAGGTGGGGGGAGGTTTTGCCATCGTGAGGTGTGTGCGTGCCCAGGAGATTGAGGAGGTGGGGAGATACGATTGGTGGATGCCAGGGTTTGGGGTCACTGGATGAAGAGCCAGATGAGGGGAACTCGGTTCACTCGGGCCAGTGGCTCAAGAGCTACCCTAGAGGGTGTGTTGGGGGCAGAATCGATTGTGCCTTCCCGAGGCGGGGTTGGTTAATTAGACCCGGAGAGAATTTGCTTGGCGACACAGTGGGGTGGGGTGTGGGATCTGAATTGCTGCGGGCGAGCTGGCACAGACCTGAGGTGGGAACCACGGGGGGGTGCCTGAATATCCACTGGGTAAGTGCTGTATTCACCGCGATGGGCTCTGTTGTTCCTGCTGTGAGTGACGTCTTTTACTTTCTGTCCCACAGGTGGATCACAGATGGAAACTGGAATCAGTGCGGATCATATCTCTCACAGAGAATGTTTGTTCAATACTGTGTATTTGTAATGGTTGTTGTACAACCTCTTTGTTTTTTAAGATGTACATTGTAATAAAAACTTTGGTGTAAGTTCTTTGCCTCTTATTTCTGCCTCGTTTCTTACTGGTCGTGTATCGGAGAAGGCAGTATGATAAACCGCTCCCCAGGTGAATCGGTCACCGGAGCTATTCTGCAAAAGAGTTAGTCACGGGTGGGCCAAATGGCCATTGGTTCGCACTTCCAACGGGCAAGTGGCTGGTCGCATCTCCAATAAATCCTGCCAGGAGGGTCGGGGCAGCTTAAAACATGGGCTTTGACAGCCCCCATCCTCCTGTCTTAAGCTGAGATGCTCAGGGTTTGAAATGAGGTTTCTCCAGGCGAGAGCGCAGATGAGCCGAGTGGCCAGTTCCTGCAGCCCATGGTGTATTTTGCTCGCTGGGTGCTGGATTATTAACTGGTTTACAGCCCTGCTCTCCTGCCTGCCCTACCCGCAGTAGCTGCTCAATTGCACCATGCATCCATTGTGGGGCTAGTTAGGCTCCCTCTGCTGGTCTACCCAACAGCCCTGGGTGTGTAGGATGTAAGGAAAATGCAGGGTTCTGAGCACACTGCTGTTGTGTGGTGTCAATCTATTCCATGAATAGTGTTTCTTCCTTCCCCCAACACCAAAAAGCCAATCATCTACTTGCATCTTTGTCCCTGACTCCTCTAGTTCTGCTCCTACACTCCACAAGGTGAGGAGGAGCTGGAGCCAGCTGTCTGGGCTGCTGCTCCATTCTTCACCCCACCCCTTGCGTCAGTAGCTTCCTAGCTTCTAAGTACAGCTCAAGTGATGGTGGTCTGCAGATTTTCCCCTGTTGCTTCCCCAACAGGGCAGAAATTGCCTAAATCTTCAGTGAAACCACGGCAAGGTACTGCAAGCAAAAAGCAGCCCCTCCCTCTCCATTCCCGTCGTCCTGTTCCCCAAGATCGGAATGCTACACTGCCGGGAGCCTCAGTGTTGAGGGAGCGCCGCACTGTTGCTGGATCAGTACTGAGGCAGCGTTGCACTGTAGGGGGGGTCAGCAGTGAGGGAGCACCGCTGTGAGTCAGTGCTGAGGGGGAGTTGGCGCTGAGGGAGCGCTGCACTGTAGGAGGATCAGTGCTGAGGGAGCGCTGCACTTGGTGGATCAGTACTGAGGCAGTGTTGCACTGTAGGGGGGTGGCGGTGGGGTCAGCACTTAGGGAGCACCACTGTATGATTGTCATAGCTGAGGGAGCGCTGCATTGTCGGATGGTCAGTGCTGGGGGAGAGCCGCACTGTCGGAGGGTCAGCGCTGAGGGAGCGCCGCACTGTCGGAGGGTCAGTGCTGAGGGAGCGCCGCGCTGTCGGTAGGGTCAGCGCTGAGGGAGCGCCGCACTGTCGGAGGGTCAGCGCTGAGGGAGCGCCGCACTGTCGGAGGGTCAGCGCTGAGGGAGCGCCGCAATGTCGGAGGGTCAGCGCTGAGGGAGCGCCGCACTGTCGGAGGGTCAGCACTGAGGGAGCGCCGCACGGTCAGAGCTGGCGTCTTCTGATTGAGACAGGAAACCGTGGGTCCCTGCCTGGCCTTTCCGGCAGCCCATCTCTCGACCAATACCACTCGAAAGGGCAGCTGACCTGCGTCATTATCACGCTGCCTGTTGGCGGGAGCTTGGCTGTGCCAACACTTGGCTGTGCCGGGTTTCCTACAAGAGGTGACGGCGCTAAATTAAAAGCGCTTTGTTGCCTGCTCCGTGGTTTCGGACGTCCTGAGGTGGCGAAAGGGCCCGGAAAACCCAAACCTTTCTTCTTTTCTCTTTAACAGGTGCTAGTGTCCAGCAGATTGGCTCCTGGAGTGGGCTGGGGAGGGGGTGGTGGTTTTAGCGACCCGCCCCCCCAGCTGCTGGCTGTAGAGTGTTTACGCAGAAGGCAGGAAGCTATGGATCTGGACACTTGGGCATCTAGTTAGGTAGGTGCGTAGATTTGGTTTCCATTGGCTCATAGTGGGCCAGGGTCTCAACCTGCACCCGACCGGTGGGACCGGCCCCGTGTCTGCGTCAGTGCCTGACTATAACTCAGGCGTGTCGGCTCTTGTCCACGTGGCAGTAACAGCACAGAAACAGGCCGTTCGGCCTGTCTGCACCGTGCCAGTGTTTCTCCTCCACATGAGTCTTCTCTCCTGATTGATGTATCACTTGAAAAGATAGTCACTGGACCCTCGATTTTAAAATTCTCGTTCTTGCTTCCACGTCCCTCCATGGCTCACCCTTCCTATTTCTTACCGCCTGCAGCCCCTACAATCCCCCCTGTCTCTGTAGCCTCCTCCAGCCCCTACAACCCTCCCTATCTCTGAAACCTCCTCCAGCCCCTACAACCCTCCCTATCTCTGTAACCTCCTCCAGCCCCTACAACCCTCCCTATCTCTGAAACCTCCTCCAGCCCCTACAACCCTCCCTATCTCTGTAACCTCCTCCAGCCCCTACAACCCTCCCTATCTCTGAAACCTCCTCCAGACCCTACACCCCTCCCTATCTCTGTAACCTCCTCCAGCCCCCTACACCCCTCCCTATCTCTGTAACCTCCTACAACCCTCCCTATCTCTGTAACCTCCTCCAGCCCCCTACAACCCTCCCTATCTCTGAAACCTCCTCCAGCCCCTACAACCCTCCCTATCTCTGAAACCTCCTCCAGCCCCCTACACCCCTCCCTATCTCTGTAACCTCCTCCAGACCCTACACCCCTCCCTATCTCTGTAACCTCCTACAACCCTCCCTATCTCTGTAACCTCCTCCAGACCCTACACCCCTCCCTATCTCTGTAACCTCCTACAACCCTCCCTATCTCTGTAACCTCCTACACTCCTCCCTATCTCTATAGCCTCCTCCAGCTCTTACAGCTAACATAAAAGGAAATCCCAAAGTATTCTGAAAGCACACCAATAGTAAAAAGCTGGTCAAAGGAGGAGTAGGGCCAATTAGGGACCCAAAAGGGGATGTATACGTAGAGGCAAGAGACGTGGTTGAGATGTTAAATGAACACTTTGCCTCCTGGCCAGGCCATGGTGACAGAGGAGGAAACTCAGTCACGAGAAGGGTTTAAAATTGATAAGGAGGAGATATTGGATAAGCTGCTGGTACTTTGCAAGTTGATAAGGGCACCGGGACCGGATGAGATGCCTTCCCGGAATATTGAAGGAAGTGAGGGTGGAAGTTGCAGAGGCACTGGCCATAACCTTTCAATGTTCCTTGGATTCAGGAGAGGTGCCGGAGGACTGGAGATTTGCAAACTTTTGGTGGTAGGGAAACTGAAGAGTCACAGAGGTCTACAGCACAGAAAAAGGCCCTTCGGCCCATCCAGTCTGCGCCAGTCAAATAAGTACCTAACTGTTCTAATCCAATTTTCCAGCACTAGGACATCATGTCATGGACATCGCACGTGCACATCCAAATACTTCTTAAATGTTATGAGGGTTTAAGACCATAAGATATAGGAGCAGAAATTAGGCCAATCAGCCCATCGAGTCTGCTCCGCCATTCAATCATGGCTGATAAGTTTCTCAACCCCATTCTCCCGCCTTCTCCCCGTCACCTTTGATCCCCTTACCAATCAAGAACCGATCTATCTCGGTCTTAAATACACTCAATGACCTGGCCTCCACAGCCTTCTGTGGCAATGAATACCATAGATTCACCACTCTCTGGCTAAAGAAGTTTCTCCTCATCTCTGTTCTAAATGGTCTTCCCTTTACTCTGAGGCTGTGCCCCTCGGGTCCTAGTCTCTCCTACTCATGGAAACATCTTCCCCACGTCCCACTCTATCCAGGCCTTTCAGTATTCTGTAAGTTCCAATCAGATCTCCCCTCATCCTTCTAAACTCCATCGAGTATAGACCCAGAGTCCTCAAACGTTCCTCATAGGTTAAGCCTTTCATTCCTGGGATTGTTCTCGTGAACCCCCTCTGGACCCTCTCCAGGGCCAGCACATCCTTCCTCTCTTCTACCGCCTCTGTTTCTGCCTCTACCACCCTTTCAGGCAGTGAGTTCCAGGTCCCCACCACCCTCTGGGTGAAAAAAATTCTTCCTCACATCCCCTCTAAACCTCCTGCCACTTAACCTTAAATCTATGCTCCCTGGTTATTGATCCTTCCACCAAGGGGAAAAGTTCCTTCCTGTCTACCCTATTTATGCCCCTCATAATTTTATACACCTCAATCATGTCCCCCCTCATTCTCCTCTGGCCCAGCCTGTCCAATCTCTCCTCATAACTAAAGCACTCCAGTCCAGGCAACATCCTGGTAAATCTCCTCTGCTCTCTCTCTAGTGCAATCACACCCTTCCTATAATGCGGATTCCAGAACTGCACGCAATACTCTGGCTGTGGCCTAACCAGCGTTTTATACAGTTCCAGCATAACCTCCCTGCTCTTACCTTCTATCCCGAAACAGTTCTAGAAGCAATTATTTGGCATACAATTAATAGTCAGGTGGTAAAATGTGGATTGATTCGGGAGAGTCAGCATGGATTTGTTAAAGGAACATTGTGCCTAACTGACTTCATGGAGTTTTTTTGAAGAGGTAACAGGTGATTGATGAGGGCAAGGGCGTTGATGATGTGTATGTGGACTCCCAGAAGGCGTTCGATACAGTGCCACACAACAGACTTGTGAGGAAAGTTATAAGCCATGGTTTAAAAGTGGAAGCAGCAATGTGGATACAAAATTGGCTGAGGGAAAGGAAACGGAGAGTAATGAGAGGGTATTTTTTTGGGGGGCTGGATGAAGGTTTGTTGTGCAGTTCCCCAGGGGTCGGTATTGGGGCCCTTGCTTTTCCTAACATGTAAATGATCTCGATCTTGGTGAGCAGGGGACAATTTCAAAGTTTGCGGATGACACAAAACTTGGGAGAATTGTAAACTGTGAGGAGGGCAGTGTAGACCTTCAAAAGGACATTGACACATTGGTGGAGTGGGCAGGTAGATGGCAGATGAAGTTCAATGGGGAGAAGTGTGAGGTGATGCACTTTAGTATAAAGAACATGGAGAGAGTATAAGATAAAGGATACTATTCTAAAAGGTGTGCAGGAGCAGAGAGATGTGGGTGTATATGTACATGAGTCATTGAAGGTGGCAGGACAGGTAGAGAGAGCTGTCTCTAAACATTACAGTATTCGAGGCTTCATTAATAGGGGCATAGAGTTAGGGTCTGGAATGCGCTGCCTGAGAGTGTGGGGGAGACAGGGTCAATCGAGGCGTTAGGGTCTGGAATGCGCTGCCTGAGAGTGTGGGGGAGACAGGGTCAATCGAGGCGTTAGGATCTGGAATGCGCTGCCTGAGAGTGTGGTGGAGACAGGGTCAATCGAGGTGTTAGGGTCTGGAATGCGCTGCCTGAGAGTGTGGGGGAGACAGGTTCAATCGAGGCGTTAGGATCTGGAATGCGCTGCCTGAGAGTGTGGGGGAGACAGGTTCAATCGAGGCGTTAGGATCTGGAATGCGCTGCCTGAGAGTGTGGTGGAGACAGGTTCAATCGAGGCGTTAGGATCTGGAATGCGTTGTCTGAGAGAGTGGTGGAGACGGTCAATCGAGGCGTTAGGGTCTGGAATGCGCTGCCTGAGAGTGTGGTGGAGACAGGGTCAGTCGAGGCGTTAGCATCTGGAATGCGCTGCCTGAGAGTGTGGGGGAGACAGGTTCAATCGAGGCGTTAGGATCTGGAATGCGCTTCCTGAGAGTGTGGTGGAGACAGGTTCAATCGAGGCGTTAGGGTCTGGAATGCGCTGCCTGAGAGTGTGGTGGAGACAGGGTCAATCGAGGCGTTAGGGTCTGGAATGCGCTGCCTGAGAGTGGTGGAGACAGGGTCAATCGAGGCGTTAGGATCTGGAATGCGTTGTCTGAGAGTGTCGGGGAGACAGGGTCAATCGAGGCATTCAAGGGGCCATTGGATGATTATTCAAATAGAAACAATGTGCAGGGTTACGGGGAGAAGGCAGGAGATTGGCACTGAGTTAAAATGCTGAGAGAGCCGGTGCAGACATAATGGACCGAATGGTCTCCTTCTACACCGTAACAATCCTGTGATTCTATCTCTGTAACCTCCTCCGACCCCTACAACCCTCCCTCCCTCTGTTACTTCATTCAACTACAACCCTCCCTATCTCTGTAACTACCTCCAGCCCCTACAACCCTATCTCTGTAACCTCCTCCAGCCCCTACAACCCTCCCTATCTCTGTAACCTCCTCCAGCCCCCTACAACCCTCCCTATCTCTGTAACCTCCTCCAGCCCCCTACAACCCTCCCTATCTCTGTAACCCCCTCCAGCCCCACAACCCTCCCTATCTCTGTAACCTCCTCCAGCTCCTACACCCCTCCCTGTCTCTGTAACCTCCTCCAGTCCCTACACCCCTCCCTATCTCTGTAACCTCCTCCAGCTCCTACACCCCTCCCTGTCTCTGTAACCTCCTCCAATTCCAGCCTCTCGCCCATTCCCCCGATTTCCATCACTCCCCACCCATTGGCGGCCGTGCCTTCATGTGCTTGGGCCCCGAGCTCTGCAGTTCCCTCCCTAAACCTCTCCGTCTCTCTGTCTCATTCTCTCTCTCTCTCCCTCTCTCTCTCCCTCCCCCCCGCCCTCCTTGATGATGCTCCATAAAATGCACCACTTTGCGCCTATGGTGACCTGCGTGGAATATTATCATGGGGGCCTTGTGTGAAATTATGTTTGGTCCTTGCTCCTTATGAAGCACCTCGAGACATTTCACCACCTTCAAGGTGGTGTCTACGTGCAAATCGTTATTGTTGGGGTCACCTGGAGTGCAATTGTAAATTTCTGGGTGTGAGTCAGGTGACACCAGCGTAAAACCTCCTCAGTTTTTTCCTCCCCATTGTTTACCAATCAAAGAACAAAAGAGAAAATGACAATTGAATGCAAGAAATATATTTATATAAACATACATATATAAAATTGGCTGATCTCCACTGTAGACGCTCAGGTACATCTCGGGCAACAGAGTGTTTTCCGTTCGTAACGGCGGGTGGTGGGGAGGGTTTTGTTGACTACGTGTGACATGGAGAGTGTGGCAGGAAGTGTGCACGACGCTCGGGAGAATGTTTACGAAACTTGACAGAAGTGTGTGTGACAGAGGGTCAGTGCTGAGGGAGCGCCGCACTATCGGAGGGTCAGTATTGAGGGAGCGCCGCACTGTCAGAGTGTCAGTACTGATGGAGCGCCCCAGGTCGGAGGGTCATTACTGAGGGAGCGCCGCACTGTGGGAGGGTCAGTACTGAGGGGCCGCCGCACTGTTGGAGGGTCAGTGCTATGGGGCCGCCGCACTGTTGGAGGGTCAGTGCTGAGGGGCCGCCGCACTGTCGGAGGGTCAGCGCTGAGGGAGCGCCGCACTGTCGGAGGGTCAGTGCTGAGGGAGTGCCGCACTGTCGGAGGGTCAGTGCTGAGGGAGTGCCGCACTGTCGGAGGGTCAGCGCTGAGGGAGCGCCGCACTGTCGGAGGGTCAGTGCTGAGGGAGTGCCGCACTGTCGGAGGGTCAGCGCTGAGGGAGAGCCGCACTGTCGGAGGGTCAGTGCTGAGGGAGCGCCGCACTGTCGGAGGGTCAGCGCTGAGGGAGAGGCGCACTCTGGGAGGGTCAGTGCTGAGGGAGAGCCGCACTGTCGGAGGGTCAGCGCTGAGGGAGAGCCGCACTGTCAGAGGGTCAGTGCTGAGGGAGAGCCGCACTGTCGGAGGGTCAGCGCCGCAGTCGGAGCGTCAGCGCTGAGGAAGCGCCGCACTGTCGGAGGGTCAGCGCCGAGGGAGAGCCGCACTGTCGGAGGGTCAGCGCCGAGGGAGAGCCGCACTGTCGGAGGGTCAGTGCTGAGGGAGGGCCGCACTGTCGGAGGGTCAGCGCCGAGGGAGAGCCGCACTGTCGGAGGGTCAGCGCCGAGGGAGAGCCGCAC
This sequence comes from Cetorhinus maximus, assembly GCF_964194155.1. NCBI lineage: Eukaryota > Metazoa > Chordata > Chondrichthyes > Lamniformes > Cetorhinidae > Cetorhinus > Cetorhinus maximus. Next base: position 12,855 of record NW_027599309.1, on the reverse strand, counting down.
TGTCGGAGGGTCAGCGCTGAGGAAGCGCCGCACTGTCGGAGGGTCAGCGCCGAGGGAGAGCCGCACTGTCGGAGGGTCAGTGGATGAGGCATTAAAGTGCCCGTCTCGATTCCTCCCCCACCCGTTAAGCCCTCCAATAACCTCCATCCCACCCCCACCCGGGAATCATCCGCGTCCTAATCGCCCCCGTCGGGGCCGGATCAGCCTGAGAGAGAAATAAATACGAGTGCGCGCGCGGGCGCGGCGGGGGGGGTGGGGGGGGGACGACGGCAACAACGCCGGTGGGGGTCTTAGCCCCTGCCCCCCTCCTCCTGCTCCCCCTCCCCCCGCTCCTCCCCCACCTCCCCCTCCTCCTGCCCCCCGGCCACGCAACGGATCAGGTACACCCCGCCGTCGGCCGCCTGCCGCAGGGAGAACTCCTCCGGGGGGTAGGGGAGGCCACGGGGGTCCCGCAGGGCGGCGAAGACCCGTCGGCTGAGCTCGCCCACCCGGCGCTCGGCCTGCCGCAGCTGGCGGCCCACCTCCTCCCGCTCTCCGGCCAGCCTTTCCCGCTCCAGCCGCAGGCCCAGCAGGTCCCGCTCCAGCCGGGCGATGTTCTCCAGCTTGCGCTGGCGGCAGTTCTGGGCCGCCACCTTGTTCTTGCCACGCCGCCTGATGTCGCGGGCCAGGGTCAGCTGCTGCTCGGTCAGCCGGTGGCGGCTGACCAGCTCGTTGAAGTCGTCGACGGGCAGGTGGACAATGGCCTCCGTGGCCAGCGGGATCCTCAGGGCCTGGGCTCTCCTCTCGTCCCGGTTGGAGCTGTCCCTCTTGCCCCTGGACCCCGGGCGCTGCTGCTGCTGCTGCTGGACAGGGGGCAAGGTCAGCCCGCCGTAGCTCCACTGGCACCCCCCCCGCAGGCCGGACGCGGCCCCCCAGCCCGGGGTCTCGCCCCCACCGCAGCCCTCCGAGCCAGCGTTGGGGCTGGAGTCCAGCGAGAGGCCCGAGTCCGAGCCCGCGTCCTCGCGCCGCTTGTAGAAGCCGGGCTCCGGCAGCCGGTCCTCCAGCGGCGGGCAGCAGCCGCCCTCCAAGCCGGGCGCCGGGGGTCCCCCGTCGTAGGGGGGCAGGGCGTAGCCCCCCGGCGCCATCGCGCCCCCGTGGCCGTGCCAGGCCTGGGCGGGAAGTCCGGAGAGGCAGTACGGGTCCGGGGGAGGAAGAGGAGGAGGGTAGACAGGGCCACCATAGAACGAGGGATCCGCAGCCATATCTCCGTCTGTGTCCAGACCCTGTAACTGAGGCAGAGAGAGAGTTAGAGACAGAGACAGGGACAGAGAGAGACAGAGAGAGAGAGGGGGACAGAGACGGGGAGAGAGAGAGACAGTGAAGGAGAGAGACGGAGAGAGAAAGATGGAGGGGGAGAGAGACGGTGAAGGAGAGAGAGAGAGGCAGTGAAGGAGACAGAGAGAGACACGGACAGGGAGAGAGAGATGGAGGGGGAGAGAGAGACAGTGAAGGAGAGAGACGGCGAGAGAGAAAGACGGCGAGGGAGAGGCAGTGAAGGAGAGAGAGAGAGAGAGACGGAGAGAGAGAAAGATGGAGGGAGAGAGAGAGATGGAGGGAGAGAGACAGTGAAGGAGAGAGAGAGAGAAACGGCGAGAGAGAGAAAGACGGAGAGAGAGAGAAACGGAGAGATGGAGGGAGAGACAGTGAAGGAGAGAGAGACCGAGAAAGAGAGAGACACACGAAAAAAGAGGGAAAGACAGGGAGAGACAGACAGAGATAGTGACAGGGAGCAGAGAGGGAGAGATATAGAGGGAGACAGTGACAGACAGAGAGAGGGAGAGACACAAAGGGGGAGAGAGAGAGACAGGTTAGAATAAATACCCCCGGTCTCAGCTAAAACTGTTAATGAGCACATAGACAAAACATAGCACTAACTGCCCTGTGAGGGTGTGGATAAGTGTGTGTGTGAGTGCCTTTGTGTGTGAAGGTGTGTGTGTATGTTTCTGTGTGTATGTGCCTGTGTGTTTGTGTGTATGCGACTGCCTGTGTGTGTTTGTGTGTGAGCGCCTATGTGTGTATGTGCCTGAGTGAGTATTTATGTGTTCGTGAGTGTGTGTGTGTGCGTGAGAGTGTATGTGTGTATCTGTGTGAGTGTGTGTGTTTACGAGTGTGTGTCTGAGTGTGACTGTGTGCGTGTTTCCGTGAGTGTGACCGTGTTTAAGAGGGTGTGTGTGTGATTGTGCAATTGTCTGAGAGAGTGAGTGTGTGTGTTTGTGAGTATGTGTGTGAGTGAATATGTGTATGTGAGTGTGTGTGTTTCTGATTGTGTGTGTGTGTTTGTGAGTGTGTGTGTGTGTGTTTTTGAGTGAGTGTGAGTGTGTGTTTGTGTGAGAGTATGTGTGTGTGAGTGTGTGTGTGTGAGTATGTGTGTGTGTTTGTGAGTGTGTGTGTGTGTGAGAGAGTGTGTGTGTGTTTGTGAGTGTGTGTGTGTGTGTGAGTGAGTTTGCGTGTGTGAGTGCCTGTGTCTGTGTTCTGCAGCTTGGGAGAGGGAGCAGAACATCTCGCGTCAGGCTCTGCAGGCTGTCTCCAAAGCAGGATTAAAACCTAGTGCTGCACAAGGCCCCATTGCACGCCTTACAGCAGTGCTCTATTTGACTGACATACATCTGCATGCCTCGATAAGGTCCAAGCAAGGGAGAAGCACAGGAAGCATCGCAGAAACTATCTCACCACACAGTGTGGCAGTTTTCATGCAGATTAAAGCATGTATTTTCAAACTTGCATTTCTTAAAGAGACACTGTTCTTGAAATGTTGGATATAAATGTAAGGACTGATAAACTCCCGGGGTAGCTCCAGACTAAAGCTCCCTCTACGCTGTCCCCATCAAACACTCCCAGGGCAGGTACAGCACGGGGTTAGATACAGAGTAAAGCTCCCTCTACACCGTCCCCATCAAACACTCCCAGGACAGGTACAGCGCGGGGTTAGATACAGCGTAAAGCTCCCTCTACACCGTCCCCATCAAACACTCCCAGGACAGGTACAGCGCGGGGTTAGATACAGCGTAAAGCTCCCTCTACACCGTCCCCATCAAACACTCCCAGGACAGGTACAGCACGGGGTTAGATACAGAGTAAAGCTCCCTCTACACAGTCCCCATCAAACACTCCCAGGACAGGTACAGCACGGGGTTAGATACAGAGTAAAGCTCCCTCTACACCGTCCCCATCAAACACTCCCAGGACAGGTACAGCACGGGGTTAGATACAGAGTAAAGCTCCCTCTACACTGTCCCCATCAAACACTCCCAGGACAGGTACAGCACGGGGTTAGATACAGAGTAAAGCTCCCTCTACACTGTCCCCATCAAACACTCCCAGGACAGGTACAGCACGGGGTTAGATACAGAGTAAAGCTCTCTCTACCCTGGAAGATCCCAGCCCTCACCGCCTCCTCCCCGAGTCTCGCCCGGTCCAGCCTCCCACACCCCCACCCCACCCCCTGCATCACGTACCTGCAGTTCCGCCAGCGACATCAGCTCCTGCCAGGTCATCTCCGCCTCGGACTGTTGCCCCTGCTCGCCGCAGGCCCCGAACTGCGGCGCCAGGTGCTGGAGGGGCGCGTCGTACTGGGAGGAGCAGGGGGCCATGGGGAGCCTGTAGATCGGGTCCGGGACCAGCTCGGGCAGGTGAGGGTGGTGCACTGAGAGCTGCTGGTGCCAAGGCGGGGAGAGAGAGAGAGAGGGAGAGAGAGAGATTAAAACAGAAGTGACAGCAAGGCGAGGCAAGGTGAATGGTCGGGGGGCGATGAGGGGGGTCATGTTTTACCGGCCGGGATGGGGGTGGGGGAGGTACCTCCCCACAGGGTGGGCTGTGAGAGATCCTGGCGTACAAGTACACAGGGTCCCTGAAGGCAGCAGTTCAAGTGGACAGGGTTGTCTAGCAGGCACATGGAATGCTCTGCTTCATTGGCAAGGGGTATAGAGCATAAAAGTAAGGAGGGAATGTCGGAATTGTACACGAGAGAGGTGGGGCCACAGCTGGTGCAGTGTGTACAGTTCTGGTCACTTACAGGAAGGAGAGTATGAGAGGTTCACAAGAACTCTGTCAGGAATGTGCAGCGAACAGCTATGAAAAGATCACAGGGGAGAGTTTGCAAAGAACGTTGCCAGGGTTTAGGAAAGTGCGGCTGCGAGGAGCGATCGGACGGGAAAGGAGTCATTGTCCTCGGAGCAAAAAAAAAAAAGCCTGAGCGGTGACTCGATCGAGGTGTACAAAATTACGAGGGGAGCAGATAAGAGCGGACGGGATCAAAATTGGCGGAGAATTCTCAAACCTTGGGGGTGGGGGGGACACATCGATTGTAGATAAGTGGCAGGAGGTGCGGGCGTTTGGTGGGTCGGGGAGGGGGTGGGGGGAAGAGAGAGGCAGCGCGGACTGACTGACAGAGGCGCGCGGGGACAGAGGGACCCCGGGGGTGGGGGCGGTTTGGGTGGGTGGTGGGGGGGGGGATCCAGGACCGTGACCAGAAAAGGTGCGGAGGGATTGGAATTTTACCCGTGGATCGCAAGGGCCACCGGGGAGCCCTGGCGGGCGATAGAGAAAGCGCGAAACCTCGTCCGCAGGCGGGGACTCTTAAAGAAAATTTAACCGGAGGGTTTGTTGTATTTTTTTTTGGGGGGGGAAGAGTTGTCGGACGTGTCCCGGCTCGTGGCAGAGGGGACGCGTCGGGGATTTTAAAAAATTTTTCATTTGTTTTTAATATTTTTTTTTTAAATAGATGGTGGAGCCGATCCTCCCTCGAGGATCCTCAGGGAGGTGAGGGCGCCCTTTCAGTGCGAAGGAGCGCGCACTCTCGGGCTTAGGGATCTCCCCCCCACCACCCCCTGCCTTGCCCTGCTTCCGCCCGGGCGTCACGCTGGGCGGTGCCTTAATTGGCGCTTGGTGGGGTGGGAGGGGGGGTGCCGATCGGAGGTGCGTCTCTTGCTCTTTAACTTCTCCCTCCCACCTCGGACAGGGGGACAAAATCCTGCCCCATGTGGCACTCTGAAGTGTTTCAGTACGATTGTGATACACGCAGTTTTCACTGTATACATTCCGTGTGCATCGTTACAGCCCGAGGAGGGGAGGGGGGGTCTATACAGTTCCCGTGCGCCCCCTCGGTGCCCTGTGGCCGAACGGTCTTAGACAGCGACCCTTTTCCCCCCCCCCCGCATTGGGCCTTCGCGGCGCCTGCCCCAAGCTTTTTAGTGCGTGTGTGTGTGTCCCCCCCGGGAACAGCCCGTAGAGCACAAGAGTCCCGTGTCGCCTCGACAAAACCCCCACTGCGTCTCCCTCCAGACCTTCTTTGCAAAGGCGCAATCCATCCGCAAGGAGGTGAACAACGGGTCTCGTCCCCCACCCACAGCCACCCCGAGGGCAACGTGCCCATAGAGGGCGGGGGGGTGGTGAGACTCCTGGCGTGTAGGGAAGGATCGGACGGGGAGGGGGCCTTTCTCACCGCCGGCCAAGCGCTTGTTGGAAAGTTCTGGCGACGAGGCGTCCCGGCCGACCGACGTTGACCGTCTGCTCGGGGACCCTCCCACCAGGATCCCACCCTCTCCTTCTCCCTCAGGCCCCTCGTCCTTCCAGGTGGCGGAGGTCGCGGGTTTTGGAGCCTCGGGTGAAATCCCTGCGGCGAAACCTTCATCTCCGAGGCGTGTGGGTGGGGGCGGTCGGAGGAGCTGGGCGGGGGGGCTGTTCTCCTCGGAGCGAAGGGGCTGGAGGGGAGATCGGACAGAGGTGGTGACCGGTTTGGATAAGGTGGACAAAGGAAAGCTGGTTCCCCTTTAGCTGAGGGGGCGAGGATTGTGGTGGGGGTTTTGTCGGTGGGGGGGGAATCTGTAGGGATTGGGGACGGGGAATCGAGGGCTGAATGGGAGAGGGAGAGTCGGATGGAGAACTCAGTTAAAACAGCGAGACCCCAAAATCAAAGGCATTCATTTTATAAACCACTCATTAGCCCCCCACCGAGCTGGAGTACCCCGTGTCCCCCAGTCCCGGGCCCCGCACTCCAGGAAGGACGTCGAGGGTCTCGGAGAGGGTGCGGAGGGAGATTTACCAGAACGGGAGCCCTGCGGGGGAGGGAGGATGAGGGGACTTCAGTTCACGTGGAGGGGACTGGAGAAGCTGGGATTGTTCTCCTTAGAGCAGAGAAGGTTAAGGGAGGGAGGGGGGGAGATTGAATCGAGGGGTTCAAAATCACGAAGGTGGGGGGGTGTTTGGGGTAGAGTAGGAGAGGGAGAGACTGTTTCCCAGTGGGCGGGAGGGTCGGTAACCAGAGGGGACACATTGAAGAGAATCGGGAACAGAACCAGAGGTTGGGGGGTGGGCGCGGAGATGAGGAGAATTATTTTTATATATAAACGCAGCGAGTTGTTGTGATGGTCATAGGGTCGTAGAGGTCTACAGCACAGAAAAAGGGCCCTTCGGCCCATCCAGTCTGCGCCAGTCAAACAAGTACCTAACTGTTCTAGTCCCATTATCCAGCACTAGGCCCATCGCCTTGTGTGTCCATGGGCATCGCAAGTGCACATCCAAATACTCCTTAAATGTTATGAGGGTTTCTGCCTCTACCACCCTCTCAGGCTGTGAGTTCCAGATCCCCAACCACCCTCTGGGTGAAACAATTCTCCCTCACATCCCCTCTAAACCTCCCGCCCCCTTGCCTTAAATCTAGGCCCCCTTGGTTATTGATCCCTCCACCCAGGGGAAAAGTTCCTTCCTGTCTCCCCCATCCACGCCCCTCCTAATTTTATACACCTCGATCATGTCCCCGTCCCCCCTCAATGACTGGGATGCGAGTAACAGGGAGGGGAAGAGGACTGGGAGTTAGGGTGTGGTGGCAGTGGAGAGGGGAGTGGTCAGGCCGGACATTGGCTCGTTTATTACCTCAGTGCCGTCCCGGGTGAAAGGCAGGATGCAGTGAGCAGAAGACATCCAGGCAGCGGAGTCAGTCAGCAGTGGCTTCTCAGCTCAATGGTCCTGGGGCAGTGAGATAAGAGGGGATGTTATCAGAACTTGCAGGCATTTCCCCCCCACCCCCCCAACACACACATAACCGCCCCCATCGTTCCCCACATAGACCCCTCACAGACACACACACACACAAACCCCTTACACACACACACACACACACCCCTTACACACACACACACCCCTTACACACACACACACACACACCCCTTACACACACACACACACACACCCCTTACACACACACACACCCCTTACACACACACACACCCCTTACACACACACACACACACACCCCTTACACACACACACACACACACCCCTTACACACACACACCCCTTACACACACACACACACACCCCTTACACACACACACACACACACAAACCCCTCACACTCGCCACAAACCCCTTACACACACACACGCACACACACAAACCCCTCACACTCGCAACAAACCCCTTACACACACACACACACACACAAACCCCTCACACTCGCAACAAACCCCTTACACACACACACACACACACAAACCCCTCACACTCGCAACAAACCCATGACACACACACACACACACAAACCCCTCACACTCGCAACAAACCCCTTACACACACAAACCCCTCACACTCGCAACAAACCCCTTACACACACACACTCACAAACCCCTCACACTCGCAACAAACCCATGACACACACACACACACACAAACCCCTCACACTCGCAACAAACCCCTTACACACACACACACACACACAAACCCCTCACACTCGCAACAAACCCCTTACGCGCACACACACAAACCCCTCACACTCGCAACAAACCCCTTACACACACACACAAGCCCCTCACACTTGCAACAAACCCCTTACACACACACACACACACAAACCCCTTACACTCGCCACAAACCCCTTACACACACACACAAACCCCTCACACTCGCAACAAACCCCTTACACACACACACACACACAAACCCCTCACACTCGCAACAAACCCCTTACACACACACACACACACACACAAGCCCCTCACACTCGCAACAAACCCCTTACACACACACACACACACACAAACCCCTCACACTCGCAACAAACCCCTTACACACACACACACACACACACCCCTCACACTCGTAACAAACCCCTTACACACACACACACACAAACCCCTAACACTCGTAACAAACCCCTTACACACACACACACACACACACACAAACCCCTCACACTAGCAACAAACCCCTTACACACACACACACACAAACCCCTCACACTCGCAACAAACCCCTTACACACACACACAAACCCCTCACACTCGCAACAAACCCCTTACACACACACACACACACACAAACCCCTCACACTCGCAACAAACCCCTTACACACACACACACACACAAACCCCTCACACTCGTAACAAACCCCTTACACACACACACACAAACCCCTCACACTCGCAACAAACCCCTTACACACACACACAAACCCCTCACACTCGCAACAAACCCCTTACACACACACACACACACACATGGACCCCTTACACTCTCACAAATCCCTTACACTCACACAAATCCTTTACACTCACACACATACAAACCCCTCACACTCGCAACAAACCCCTTACACACACACACACACAAACCCCTCACACTCGCAACAAACCCCTTACACACACACACACACACAAACCCCTCACACTCGCAACAAACCCCTTACACACACACACACAAACCCCTTACACACACACACACACAAACCCTTTACACTCACACACAGACACACTCACACAAACCCCTTACACTCACACACAGACACACACACACACAGACACACTCACACAAATCCCTCACACACACACGTGGACCCCTCATACTCTCACAAATCCCTTACACTCACACAAACCCTTTACACTCACACACAGACACACTCACACACAGACACGCTCACACAAATCCCTTACACTCACACACAGACACACTCACACAAACCCCTTATACTCACACACAGACACACTCACACAAACCCCTTACACTCGCACACAGACACACTCACACAAGCCCCTTATACTCACACACAGACACACTCACACAAACCCCTTACACTCGCACACAGACACACTCACACAAACCCCTTATACTCACACACAGACACACTCACACAAACCCCTTACACTCGCACACAGACACACACACACAGACACACTCACACAAACCCCTTATACTCACACACAGACACACTCACACAAACCCCTTACACTCGCACACAGACACACTCACACAAACCCCTTATACTCACACACAGACACACTCACACAAACCCCTTACACTCACACACAGACACACTCGCACAAACCCTTTACACTCACACACAGACACACTCGCACAAACCCTTTACACTCACACACAGACACACTCACACAAACCCCTTACACTCACACACAGACACACTCACACACAGACACACTCACACAAACCCCTTACACTCACACACAGACACACTCACACAAACCCTTTACACTCGCACACAGACACACACACACAGACACACTCACACAAACCCCTTACACTCACACACAGGCACACTCACACAAACCCCTCACACATAGTGATATTGTCACTGGGCTGGTACCCCAGAGACCCAGGGTAATGCTCTGGGGACCCGGGTTCAAATCCCACCACGTCAGATGGTGAAATTTGAAATTCATTAAAAATCTGGAATCAAAAGTCTGATTGGTGACCCTGAAACCATTTCTGATTGGCATTAAAACCCATCTGGTTCACTAATGTCCCTTTCGGGGAAGGAAATCTGCCGTCCTTACCTGGTCTGGCCCAACATGTGACTCCAGACCCACAGCTATGTGGTTGACTCTTAAACACCCTCTGAAATGGCCTCACGAGACGCTCGGTTGTATCAAAACGCTAAAAAGTCTAAAAGGGATGGAACCGTGCGGACCACCCGGCATGGACCTCGGCACTGGAGACAACAACGCCAAACTCAGCCCCTGTCAACACTGTAAAGTCCTCCTTGCTAACATCTGGGGGCTTGTGCCAAAATTGGGAGAGCTGTCTCACTGACGAGTCAAGCCACAGTCTGACATAGTCATCCTCACAGAATCATATCTTACAGACAATGCCCCAGGCACCACCACCACCACCATCCCTGGGTGTGTCCTGTCCCACCGGCAGGACAGACCCAGCAGAGGTGACGGTGACGCAGTGGGATACAGTCGGGAGGGAATTGGCCTGGGAGTCCCCAACATTGATTCCAGAGCCCACAAAGTCTCGTGGCATCAGGTCAAACATGGGCAAGGAAACCTCCTGCTGATTACCACATACCGCCCTCCCTCAGCTGATTGATGAATCAGTGCCTCCTCTATGTTGAACACCACTTGGAGGAAGCACTGAGGATGGCAAGGGTGCAGAAAGTACTCTGGGTGGGGACTTCAATGTCCATCACCAAGAGTGGCTCGGTAGCACCACTGCTGACCGAGCTGGCCGAGTCCTAAAGGACATTAGCTGCTAGACTGGGTCTGAGGCAGGCGGTGAGGGAACCAACAAGAGGGAAAAACATACTTGACCTCATCCTCACCAACCTGCCGGCCCCAGATGCATCTGTCCATGACAGTATCGGTAGGAGTGACCACCGCACAGTCCTTGTGGAGACAAAATCCCGCCTTCACATTGAGGACACCCTCCATCGTGTTGTGTGGCACTACCACCGTGCTAAATGGGATAGATTTCAAACAGATCTAGCAACTCAAAGACTGGGCATCCATGAGGCGTTGTGGGCCATCAGCAGCAGCAGAATTGTACTCGAACACAATCTGTAACCTCATGGCCCAGCATATCCCCCACTCTGCCATTACCATCAAGCCAGGGGATCAACCCTGGTTCAATGAAGAGTGCAGGGGGGCATGCCAGGAGCAGCACCAGGTGTACCTAAAAATGAGATGTCAACCTGGTGAAGCTACAACACAGGACTACTTGCGTGCCAAACAGCATAAGCAGCAAGTGATAGACAGGGCTAAGCGACCCCGCAACCAACGGATCAGATCCAAGCTCTGCAGTCCTGCCACATCCAGTCGTGAATGGTGGTGGACAATTAAACAACTCAACTGGAGGAGGAGGCTCCACGAATATCCCCACCCTCAATGGTGGAGGAGCCCAGCACATCAGTGCAACAGATAAGGCTGGAGCATTCGCAACAACCTTCAGCCAGAAGTGCCGAGTGGATGATCCATCTCGGCCTCCTCCGGAGGTCCCCAGCATCCCAGATGCCAGTCTTCAGCCAATTCGATTCACTCCACGTGACATCAAGAAACGGCTGAAGGCTACTGGATACTGCAAAGGCTATGGGCCCTGAGAATATTCCTGCAATAGCACTGAAGACTTGTGCTCCAGAACTTGCCGCGCCCCTAGCCAAGCTGTTCCAGTACAGCTACAACACTGGCATCTACCCGGCGATGTGGAAAATTGCCCGGGTATGTCCTGTCCACAAAAAGCAGGACAAATCCAACCCGGCCAATTGCCGCCCCATCAGTCTACTCTCCATCATCAGTAAAGTAATGGAAGGGGTCATCAACAGTGCTATCAAGAAGGCGGCTCACCACCACTTTCTCAAGGGGCAAAGAGGGGTGGGCAATAAATGCTGGCCCAGCCAGAGATGCCTACATCCCATGAATGAATTAAAAAAAACACACACACACAAACCCTTCACTCATAAACCCTTCACACACACACACCCCTCTCACACACACACACCCCTCTCACACACACACACACAAACCCTCACACACACACACACACCCCTCACACACACACACACAAACCCTCACACACACACACACACCCCTCACACACACACACACAAACCCTCACACACACACACACAAAACCCTCACACACACACACAAACCCTCACACACACACACACAAACCCTCACACACACACACAGACCCCTCACACACACACACACACAAACCCTCACACACACACACAAACCCTCACACACACACACACCCCTCACACACACACACACAAACCCTCACACACACACACACACACACCCCTGACACACACACACACACACAAACCCTCACACACACACACACACACACCCCTCACACACACACACACACACACAAACCCTCACACACACACACACACACCCCTCACACACACACACACAAACCCTCACACACACACACACAAACCCTCACACACACACACCCCTCACACACACACACACACACAAACCCTCACACACACACACACACACCCCTCACACACACACACACAAACCCTCACACACACACACACAGACACACAAACCCTCACACACACACACACACACACCCCTCACACACACACACACACAAACCCTCACACACACACAAACCCTCACACACACACACACAAACCCTCACACACACACACACACACCCCTGACACACACACACACACACACACACAAACCCTCACACACACACACACACACACCCCTCACACACACACACACACAAACCCTCACACACACACACACACACACCCCTCACACACACACACACAAACCCTCACACACACACACACAACCCTCACACACACACACCCCTCACACACACACACACACACAAACCCTCACACACACACACACACCCCTCACACACACACACACAAACCCACACACACACAAACCCTCACACACACACACACACCCCTCACACACACACACACACAAACCCTCACACACACACACACACACACACAACCTAACACACACTCACACCTAACACACACATATACAACCTCACACACACACTAACAAACTTAAACACACTAACACAAACACAAGC
>NW_027599308.1:20000-28283 GCF_964194155.1 Cetorhinus maximus | reverse complement strand
CACTGGGATATTGAGGGGTTTATACTGGGATATTGAAGGGTTTACACTTGGATATTGAGGGGTTTACACTATTATATTGAGGGGTTTACACTGGGATATTGAGGGATTTATTCTGGGATATTGAGGGGTTTATCCTGGGATATTGAGGGGGTTTATACTGTGATATTGAGGGTCTTATACTGTGATATTGAGGGGTTTATACTGGGATATTGAGGGGTTTATCCTGGGATATTGAGGGTGTTTACACTTGGATATTGAGGGGTTTATACTGTGATATTGAGGGGTTTATACAGGGATATTGATTGGCTTATACTATGATATTGAGGAGTTTATACTGTGATATTGAGGCTTTTATACTGGGATATTGAGGGGTTTACTCTGGGATATTGAGGGGTTTACATTGGGATATTGAGGGGTTTATTCTACGATATTGAGGGTTTACACTGGGATATTGAGGGTTTTATACTGGGATATTGAGGGGTTTATTCTCGGATATTGAGGGGTTTACACTGGGATATTGAGGGGTTTATACTGTGATATTGAGTGGTTTACACTGGGATATTGAGGGGTTTACACTCGGATATGGAGGGGTTTACACTGGGATATTGTGGGGTTTACACTGGGATATTGAAGGGGTTTATGCTGGGATATGAGGTGTTTACACTGGGATATTGAGGTGTTTACGCTGGGATATTGAGGGGTTTATCCTGGGATATTGAAGGGGTTTATGCTGGGATATTGAGGTGTTTACACTGTGATATTGAGGGGTTTATACTGGGATATTGATTGTCTTATACTGTGAAATTGAGGGTTTTATACTGTGATACTGTGATATTGAGGCTTTTATACTGGGATATTGAGGGGTTTACTCTGGGATATTGAGGGGTTTACATTGGGATATTGAGGGGTTTACACTGGGATATTGAGGGATTTATACTGTGATATTGATTGGTTTACACTGGGATGTTGAGGAGTTTACACTTGGATATGGAGGGGTTTACACTGGGATATTGAGGGGTTTACACTGGGATATTGAGGGGGTTTATGCTGGGATTTTGAGGTTATTACACCGAGATATTGAGGGATTTATTGTGGGATATTGAGGGGTTTACACTGGGGATATTGAGGGGTTTACACTGGGATATTGAGGGTTTACACTATTATATTGAGGGGTTTACACTGGGATATTGAGGGATTTATTCTGGGATATTGAGGGGTTTACACTGGGATATTTGAGGGGTTTATGCTGGGATATTGAGGTGTTTACACTGAGATATTGAGGGGTTTATCCTGGGATATTGAAGGGGTTTATGCTGGGTTATGAGGTGTTTACACTGTGATATTGAGGGGTTTATACTGTGATATTGAGGCTTTTATACTGGGATATTGAGGGGTTTACTCTGGGATATTGAGGGGTTTACATTGGGATATTGAGGGGTTTATTCTGGGATATTGAGGGGTTTACACTGGGATATTGAGGGTTTTATACTGGGATATTGAGGGGTTTATTGTGGGATATTGAGGGGTTTACACTGGGATATTGAGGGATTTATACTGTGATATTGAGTGGTTTACACTGGGATGTTGAGGGGTTTACACTTGGATATGGAGGGGTTTACACTGGGATATTGAGGGGTTTACACTGGGATATTGAGGGGGTTTATGCTGGGATTTTGAGGTGTTTACACCGAGATATTGAGGGGTTTATTCTGGATATTGAGGGGTTTACACTGGGATATTGAGGGGTTTACACTGGGATATTGAGGGGTTTACACTGGGATATTGAGGGGTTTACACTATTATATTGAGGGGTTTACACTGGGATATTGAGGGATTTGTTCTGGGATATTGAGGGGTTTACACTGGGATATTGAGGGGTTTATGCTGGGATATTGAGGTGTTTACACTGAGATATTGAGGGGTTTATCCTGGGATATTGAGGGGTTTATGCTGGGTTATTGAGGTGTTTACACTGTGATATTGAGGGGTTTATACTGTGATATTGAGGCTTTTATACTGGGATATTGAGGGGTTTACTCTGGGATATTGAGGGGTTTACATTGGGATATTGAGGGGTTTATTCTGGGATATTGAGGGGTTTACACTGGGATATTGAGGGTTTTATACTGGGATATTGAGAGATTTATTCTGGGATATTGAGGGGTTTACACTGGGATATTGAGGGATTTATACTGTGATATTGAGTGGTTTACACTGGGATGTTGAGGGGTTTACACTTGGATATGGAGGGGTTTACACTGGGATATTGAGGGGTTTACACTGGGATATTGAGGGGTTTATGCTGGGATTTTGAGGTGTTTACACCGAGATATTGAGGGGTTTATTCTGGGATATTGAGGGGTTTACACTGGGATATTGAGGGGTTTACACTGGGATATTGAGGGGTTTACACTGGGATATTGAGGGGTTTACACTATTATATTGAGGGGTTTACACTGGGATATTGAGGGATTTGTTCTGGGATATTGAGGGGTTTACACTGGGATATTGAGGGGTTTATGCTGGGTTATTGAGGTGTTTACACTGTGATATTGAGGGGTTTATACTGGGATATTGATTGTCTTATACTGTGAAATTGAGGGGTTTATACTGTGATATTGAGGCTTTTATACTGGGATATTGAGGGGTTTACTCTGGGATATTGAGGGGTTTACATTGGGATATTGAGGGGTTTATTCTGGGATATTGAGGGGGTTTATGCTGGGATATTGAGGGATTTATACTGTGATATTGAGTGGTTTACACTGGGATGTTGAGGGGTTTACACTTGGATATGGAGGGGTTTATACTGTGATATTGAGTGGTTTACACTGGGATATTGAGGGGTTTACACTCGGATATGGAGGGGTTTACACTGGGATATTGTGGGGTTTACACTGGGATATTGAAGGGGTTTATGCTGGGATATTGAGGTGTTTACACTGGGATATTGAGGTGTTTACGCTGGGATATTGAGGGGTTTATCCTGGGATATTGAAGGGGTTTATGCTGGGATATTGAGGTGTTTACACTGTGATATTGAGGGGTTTATACTGGGATATTGATTGTCTTATACTGTGAAATTGAGGTTTTATACTGTGATACTGTGATATTGAGGCTTTTATACTGGGATATTGAGGGGTTTACTCTGGGATATTGAGGGGTTTACATTGGGATATTGAGGGGTTTACACTGGGATATTGAGGGATTATACTGTGATATTGATTGGTTTACACTGGGATGTTGAGGAGTTTACACTTGGATATGGAGGGGTTTACACTGGGATATTGAGGGGTTTACACTGGGATATTGAGGGGGTTTATGCTGGGATTTTGAGGTTATTACACCGAGATATTGAGGGATTTATTGTGGGATATTGAGGGGTTTACACTGGGATATTGAGGGGTTTACACTGGGATATTGAGGGGTTTACACTATTATATTGAGGGGTTTACACTGGGATATTGAGGGATTTATTCTGGGATATTGAGGGGTTTACACTGGGATATTGAGGGGTTTATGCTGGGATATTGGAGGTGTTTACACTGAGATATTGAGGGGTTTATCCTGGGATATTGAAGGGGTTTATGCTGGGTTATTGAGGTGTTTACACTGTGATATTGAGGGGATTATACTGTGATATTGAGGCTTTTATACTGGGATATTGAGGGGTTTTACTCTGGGATATTGAGGGGTTTACATTGGGATATTGAGGGGTTTATTCTGGGATATTGAGGGGTTTACACTGGGATATTGAGGGTTTTATACTGGGATATTGAGGGGTTTATTGTGGGATATTGAGGGGTTTACACTGGGATATTGAGGGGTTTATACTGGGATATTGAGGGGTTTACACTGGGATATTGAGGGGTTTACACTATTATATTGAGGGGTTTACACTGGGATATTGAGGGATTTATTCTGGGATATTGAGGGGTTTACACTGGATATTGAGGGGTTTACACTGGGATAGTGAGGGATTTATGCTGGGATATTGAGGGGTTTACACTGCGATATTGAGGGGTTTACACTGGGATATTGAAGGGGTTTACACTGGGACATTGAGGGGTTTACACTGGGATATTGAGGGGTTTATACTGTGATATTGAGTGGTTTATGCTGGGATATTGAGGGGTTTACACTGGGATATTGAAGGGGTTTACACTGGGATATTGAGGGGTTTACACTGGGATATTGAGGGATTTATACTGGGATATTGAGGGGTTTACACTGCGATATTGAGGGGTTTATACTGTGATATTGAGGGGTTTATGCTGGGATATTGAGGGGTTTACACTGTGATATTGAAGGGGTTTACACTGGGATATTGAGGGGTTTACACTGGGATATTGAGGATTTATACTGGGATATTGAGGGTTTACACTGAGATATTGAGGGGTTTACACTGGGATATTGAGGGGGTTTACACTGGGATTTTGAGGGGTTTATACTGGGATATTGAGGGGGTTTATGCTGGGATATTGAGGTGTTTACACTGGGATATTGAGGGGTTTATACTGGGATATTGAGAGATTTATTCTGGGATATTGAGGGGTTTACACTGGGATATTGAGGGGTTTATACTGGGATATTGAGGGGTTTATACTGTGATATTGAGGGGTTTATGCTGGGATATTGAGGGGTTTACACTGGGATATTGAAGGGGTTTACACTGGGATATTGAGGGGTTTACACTGGGATATTGAGGGATTTATACTGGGATATTGAGGGGTTTACACTGAGATATTGAGGGTTTTACACTGGGATATTGAGGGGGTTTACACTGGGATATTGAGGGGTTTATACTGGGATATTGAGGGGCTTTATGCTGGGATATTGATGTGTTTACACTGGGATATTGAGGGGTTTATACTGGGATATTGAGAGATTTATTCTGGGATATTGAGGGGTTTACACTGGGATATTGAGGGGTTTATCCTGCGATATTGAGGGGGTTTATACTGTGATATTGAGGGTCTTATACTGTGATATTGAGGGGTATATACTGGGATATTGAGGGGTTTATCCTGGGATATTGAGGGTGTTTACACTGGGATATTGAGGGGTTTATACTGGGATATTGATTGGCTTATACAATGATATTGAGGAGTTTATACTGTGATATTGAGGCTTTTATACTGGGATATTGAGGGGTTTACTCTTGGATATTGAGGGGTTTACATTGGGATATTGAGGGGTTTATTCTACGATATTGAGGGGTTTACCTTGGGATATTGAGGGTTTTATACTGTGATATTGAGGGGTTTATTCTCGGATATTGTGGGGTTTACTCTGGGATATTGAGGGGTTTATACTGTGATTTTGAGTGGTTTACACTGGGATATTGAGGGGTTTACACTCGGATATGGAGGGGTTTACACTGGGATATTGTGGGGTTTACACTGGGATATTGAAGGGGTTTATGCTGGGATATTGAGGTGTTTACACTGGGATATTGAGGGGTTTATCCTGGGATATTGAAGGGGTTTATGCTGGGATATTGTTTGTTTTTATACTGTGAAATTGAGGGGTTTATACTGTGATACTGTGATATTGATGCTTTTATACTGGGATATTGAGGGGTTTACTCTGGGATATTGAGGTTTTTACATTGGGATATTGAGGGGTTTATTCTGGGATATTGAGGGTTTTACACTGGGATATTGAGGGTTTTATACTGGGATATTGAGGGGTTTATTCTGGGATATTGAGGGGTTTACACTGGGATATTGAGGGATTTATACTGTGATATTGAGTGGTTTACACTGGGATGTTGAGGGGTTTACACTGGGATATTGAGGGGTTTACACTGGGATATTGAGGGGGTTTATGCTGGGATTTTGAGGTGTTTACACCGAGATATTGAGGGGTTTATTGTGGGATATTGAGGGGTTTACACTGGGATATTGAGGGGTTTATACTGGGATATTGAGGGGTTTACACTGGGATATTGAGGGGTTTACACTATTATATTGAGGGGTTTACACTGGGATATTGAGGGATTTATTCTGGGATATTGAGGGGTTTACACTCGGATATTAAGGGGTTTACACTGGGATAGTGAGGGATTTATACTGGGATATTGAGGGGTTTACTCTGCGATATTGAGGGGTTTACACTGGGAATATTGAAGGGGTTTACACTGGGATATTGAGGGGTTTGCACTGGGGTATTGTGGTGTTTATACTGTGATATTGAGGGGTTTACACTGTGATATTGAGGTGTTTACACTGGGATATTGAGGGGTTTACACTGGGATATTGAGGGATTTATTCTGGGATATTGAGGGTTTTACACTGAGATATTGAGGGGTTTACACTGTGATATTGAGGGATTTATACTGGGATATTGAGGGGTTTACACTGGTATATTGAGGGGTTTACACTGGGATATTGAGGGGTTTACACTGTGATTTGAGGGGTTTACACTGGGATATTGAGGGGTTTACACTGGGATATTGAGGGGTTTACACTGAGATATTGAGGGGTTTACACTGGGATATTGAGGGAGTTTATACTCGGATATTGAGGGGGTTTATGCTGGGATATTGAGGTGTTTACACTGGGATATTGAGGGGTTTATACTGGGATATTGAGAGATTTTTTCTGGGATATTGAGGGGTTTACACTGGGATATTGAGGGGTTTACACTGGGATATTGAGGGGTTTATCCTGGGATATTGAGGGGGTTTATACTGTGATATTGAGGGTCTTATACTGTGATATTGAGGGGTTTATACTCTGATATTGAGGGGTTTATCCTGGGATATTGAGTGGGTTTATACTGGGATATTGAGAGGTTTATACTGTGATATTGAGAGGTTTATACTGGCGTATTGATTAGCTTATACTGTGATATTCAGGGGTTTATACTGTGATATTGAGGCTTTTATACTGGGATATTGAGGGGTTTACTCTGGGATATTGAGGCGTTTACATTTTGATATAGAGGGTTTATTCTGGGATATTGAGGGGTTTACACTGGGATATTGAGGGTTTTATACTGGGATATTGTGGGGTTTATTCTGGAATATTGAGTGCTTTACACTGGGATATTGAGGGGTTTCTCCTGTGATATTGAGTGGTTTTCACTGTGATATTGAGGGGGTTTATACTGGGATATTGAGGAGTTTACACTCGGATATGGATGGGTTTACACTGGGATATTGAGGGGTTTACACTGGGATATTGAGGGGTTTACACTCGGATATGGAGGGGTTTACACTGGGATATTGAGGGGTTTACACTGGGATATTGAGGAGGTTTATGCTGGGATATATAGGTGTTTACACTGCGATATTGAGGGGTCTAAACTGGGATATTGAGGGGTTTACACTGGGATGTTGAGGGGTTTACACTGCGATATTGAGGTGTTTATTCTGGGATATTGAGGGGTTTACACTCGGATATTGTGGGGTTTACACTGGGATATTGAAGGATTATTCTGGGATATTGAGGGTTTTATACTGGGATATTGAGGGGTTTACACTGGGATATTGAGGGGTTTACAATGGGATATTGAAGTATTTATTCTGGGATATTGAGGGGTTTATACTGTGATATTGAGGTGTTTACACTGGGATATTGAGGGGTTTACACTGGGATATTGAGGGGTTTACATTGGGATATTGAGGTGTTTACACTGGGATGTTGAGGGGTTTACACTGGGATATTGAGGTGTTTACACTGGGATATTGAGGGGTTTACACTGGGATATTGAGGGGTTTACACTGGGATATTGAGGGGTTTACACTGGGATATTGAGGGGTTTACACTGGTATATTGAGGGGTTTACACTGGTAAATTGAGGGGTTTATACTGGGTTATTGAGGGGGTTTATACTGGGATATTGAGGGGTTTACACTGGGATATTGAGGGGTTTGCACTGGGATATTGAGCGGGTTTATACTGGGATATTGAGGGGTTTACACTGGGATATTGAGGGGTTTATAATGTGATATTGGGGGGGATTGTTTTTGGATATGGAGAGGGATATTTGGGATTCTTCATGGGGATTATTTTGGGATATTGAGGGCTCTTTCCTCACTCTAACCTCCCTCCCTCTCTGTGTCTCCCTCAGGTTCCTCTGAAGCCTGTCCTGTGCACTGGCTGCTGCTTTCACGTCCGTTAATTTCCGAGTGGCCGCGGGACAGCATTTCCGATGTCGGAGCTGTCCCCACCGCCGTGGTGAACACGCGGAACGCTGTTCCCAAACCATCCCCACTGCTCGAGGGAGAGCGAGAACTTCCAGAGACCGGGGGACAGAGAGCGACCTTCAGAGAGG
>NW_027599308.1:10000-15000 GCF_964194155.1 Cetorhinus maximus | reverse complement strand
CCCTCTCTCTTTCTCTCTGTCTCTCTCTCTCTGTCTGTCTGTCTCTCTCTGTGTCTCTGTCTCCCTCTCTCTGCCCGTGTCTCTCACTCTGCCCTATCTCTCCCTCTCTCTGTCTGTCTGTCTCGCTGTCTCTGTGTCTCACTCTCGCTGTCTCTCTCTCCTGTCTCCGTCTCTCCCCCCTGTCCCTTTGTCTCTCTCTCTCTTTGTCTCTCTCTCTCTCTCTTTGTCTCTCTCTCCATCTGTCTCACTCTCCCTGTCTCTCTCTCTCTTTCCCCGTGTCTCTCTCTCTCTGTCTGTCTCTCTCTCCCTCTCTCTGTCTCTCTTTCCCCGTGTCTCTCTCTTTGTCTCCCTCTCTAAGTCTCTCTCTCTGTCTCTCTCTCCCCGTGTCTCTTTCTCTTTGTCTCTCTCCCTCTGTCTCTCTTTCTTTGTCTCTCTCTCTATCTGTCTCTCTCTCTCTCTGTGTCTCTCTCCTTGTCTCTCCACTGTCTCCGACTCTCCCGCTGTCTCTGTCTGTCTCACTCTGTGTCTCTCTCAATCTCTCTGTCTCTCTCTCTCTCTGTCTCTGTCGCGCTCTCTCCCTCTCTGTCTCTGTCCCCTTCTGTCTGTCCCCCTCTCTGTCTCTCTCTGTCTGTCTGTCTCTCTCTCTGTCACTCTCTCTGTCTCTGTCTCTCTCTCTGTCACTGTCTCTGTCTCTCCCCTGTCTCTCTCTCCCTCTCTGTCTCTGTCGCACTCTCTGTCTCTCTCTCTCTCTCTCCCTGACTCTCTCTCCCCAAGTCTCTCTCTCTGTCTCTGTCACACTCCCTCTCTCTCTGTCTCTGTCGCACTCTCTCCCTCTCTGCCTCTCTCTGTCTCTTTCTCTCCCTCCCGTCTCTATCTCTATCTGTGTCTCGCTCTCCCTATCTCTCTCTCTCCCACTGTCTCTGTCTCCCTCTCTTCCCTGTCTCTCTCTCTCTCTCTGTCTCACGCTCCCTGTCTCTCTCCCTTGTCTCTCTCTCTCTCTGTCTGTCTGTCCCTCTCTCTGTCTCTGTCTGTCTGTCTCTGTCTCTCTCTCTCTGTTTCTGTCAATCTCTCTCTCTGTCTCTCTCCCTGTCTCTGTCTCTCTCCCTCTGTCTGTCTGTCCCTCTCGCTCTCTCTCTGTCTCTCTCTATCTGTCTGTCTCTGTCTCTCTCTGTTTCTGTCCCTCTCTCTCTCTATCTCTCTGTCTCACTCTCTCTCTGTCACTCTCTCTCTGTCTCTCTCTCTGTCTCTGTCTCACTCTCCCCAAGTCTCTCTCCCTCTGTCTCTGTCGCACTCTCGCTCTCTCTCTCCGTCTCTCTCTCCGTCTCTCTCTGTCTGTCTGTCTCGCTCTCTCTGTGTCTCACTCTCCCTGTCTCTCTCTCTCTCTGTCTGTCCCTTTGTCTCTCTCTCTCCATCTCCCTGTCCCGCTCTCTGTCTCTCTCTCTCTCGTTGTCTCTCTCTCTGTCTCGTTCTCTCTCTCTCTCTGTCTGTCTCTCTCTCTTTCTCTCTCTCTCTCTCTGCCTCTCTCTGTGTCTCGCTCTCTGTCTCTCTCGCTTTCTGTCTCTGTGTCTCTCCCTTTCTCTCTGTGTCTCTCGCTTTTTCTCTGTCTCTCTCCCTTTCTCTCTCTGTCTCGCTCTCCCCAAGTCTCTCTCCCTCTGTCAGTCTCTCTCACTCTCTCTCTGTCTGTCTCTCTCTGTCTGTCTGTCTCACTCTCTCTCTCTCTCTCTGCCTCTCTATCTGTCTGTGTCTCTCTGTCTCTCTCTGTTTCTGTCTCTGTCTCTCTCTCTGTCTGTCTCTCTCTCCCTCTCTCTGTCTCTATCTCTCTCTCTCCCTCTGTCTCTGTCGCGCTCTCTCCCTCTCTGTCTGTCCCCCTCTGTCTCCCTCTGTCTGTCTCTCTCTGTCTGTCTGCCTCTCTCTCTGTCACTTTCTCTGTCTCTGTCTCTCTCTCTGTCTTGCTCTCTCTGTTTCTGTGTGTCTCTCTCTCTCTCCATGTCTCTTTCTGGCTCTGTCACACTCTCGCTCTCTTTCTCTGTCGCACTCTCTGTCTCTCTCTCTCTCTCTCTCCCTGTCTCTCTCTCTCTGTTTCTCCCCAAGTCTCTCTCTCTGTCTGTCACACACTCCCTCTCTCTCTGTCTCTGTCGCACTCTCTGCCTCTCTCTGTCTCTCTCTCTCCCTCCCCTGTCTCTCTATCTCTGTCTATCTGTGTCTCGCTCTCCCTATCTCTCTCTCTCCCCCGTCTCTCTCTGTCTCCCTCTCTTCCCTGTCTCTTTCTCTCCCCGTCTCTGTGTCTCACGCTCCCTGTCTCTCTCCCTTGTCTCTCTCTCTCCCCATCTCTGTCTGTCCCTCTCTCTGTCTGTCTCTGTCTCTCTATCCCCCGTCTCTCTCTCTGTTTCTGTCTATCTCTCTCTCTGCCCCTCTCTCTCTGTCTCTCCCTCTCTCTCTCTGTCTCTCTCCCTGTCTCTGTCTCTCTCCCTCTGTCTGTCTGTCCCTCTCACTCTCTCTCTGTCTCTCTCTATCTGTCTGTCTCTGTCTCTCTCTCTGTTTCTGTCCTTCTCTCTCTCTGTCTCTCTCTCTGTCTCACTCTCTCTCTGTCTCTCTCTCTCTGTCTCTCTCTCACTCTCCCCAAGTCTCTCTCCATCTGTCTCTGTCGGACTCTCGCTCTCTCCGTCTCTCTCTCCCCCTGTCTCTCTCTCTCTCCCTGTCCCTTTGTCTCTCTCTCTCCATCTCCCCGTCCCGCTCTCTGTCTCTCTTTCTCTCGTTGTCTCTCTCTCTGTCTCTCGTTCTCTCTCTCTCTCTGTCTCTCTCTGTCTGTCTGTCTCACTCTCTCTGTCTCTCTCTCTGTCTCACTCTCTCTGTCTCTCTCTCTCTGTCTCTGTCTCACTCTCCCCAAGTCTCTCTCCCTCTGTCTCTGTCGCACTCTCGCTCTGTCTCTCCATCTCTCTCTCCCCCTGTCTCATTCTCCCTGTCTCTCTCTCTCTCCCCCTGTCCCTTTGTCTCTCTCTCTCCATCTCCCTGTCCCGCTCTCTGTCTCTCTCTTCCTCTCTCTCTTTGTCTCTCTCTCTGTCTGTCTCTCTCTCTGTCTCTCTCTCTCTCTGTCTCTCTCTCTCTCTGTCTCACTCTCTCTCTGTCTCACTCTCTCTCTCTGTCTCTATCTCTCCCTCTCTGTCTCTCTCTGTCTCTCTCTCTCCGTCTCTCTCTCCCCCTGTCTCGGTCTCTTCCCTGTCTCTCCCTCTCTGTCTGTCTGTCTCGCTCTCTCTGTGTCTCACTCTCCCTGTCTCTCTCTCCTCTCTCCCCCTGTCCCTTTGACTCTCTCTCTCTGTCACTCTCCATCTCCCTGTCCCTCCCTCTCTCTCTCTCTTTGTCTCTCTCTCTCTATCTGTCTCGCTCTCCCTGTCTCTCTCTCTCTCTCTCTCTCTCTCTGTCTCTCTCCCTTTTCCCATCTCTCTCTCTCTTTGTCTCCCTCTCTGTCTCTCTTTCCCTCTCTCTGGCTCTACTCCCCGTGTCTCTCTCTCTCTGTCTCTCTCTCTCTGAATCTCTCTCTTTCTCTTTCTCTCTCTGTCTCTCTCTCTCTGTGTCTATCTCTCTCGCTCTCTGTGTCTCTCTCTCTGTCTCTCTCCCTCTCTCTGTCTCTCTCTCTCCCTCTCTCTCTGTGTCTCATGCTCCCTGTCTCTCTTCCTTGTCTCTCTCTCTCCCCGTCTCTGTCTCTCTCTCGCTGTCTGTCTGTCCCTCTCTCTCTTTCCGTCTGTCTGTCTCTCTGTCTCTGTCTCTCTCTCCCCGTCTGTCTCTCTGTCTGTCTCCCTCTCTCTCTCTGTCTCGCTCTCCCCAAGTCTCTCACCCTCTGTCTGTCTGTCCCTCTCGCTCTCTCTCTGTCTGTCTCTGTATGTCTCACTCTCTGTCTCTCTCTCTGTCTCTATCTGTCTCTCTGCCCCTTTCTCTCTGTCTCTCTCTCTCTCTGTCTCTATCTCTGTCTCTCTCTCCCTCTGTCTCTGTCGCACTCTCGCTCTCTATCTCTGTCTCTCTCTCTCCGTCTCTCTCTCCCCCTGTCTCTCCCTCTCTGTCTGTCTCGCTCTCTCGGTGTCTCACTCTCCCTGTCTCTCTCTCTCCCCTGTCCCTTTGTCTCTCTCTCCCTCTCTCTGTCTCTCTCTCTGTTTCTGTCTCTCTCTCTCTGTCTCTCTCTCTCTGTCTCTCTCTCTCTCTGTCTCTCCCTCTCTCTGTCTCTCTCTCCCCCTGTCTGTCCCTTCCCTGTCTCTCCCTCTCTCTGTCTGTCTGTCTCGCTCTCTCTGTGTCTCACTCTCCCTGTCTCTCTCTCCTATCTCTCTCTCCCCCTGTCCCTTTGACTCTCCCTCTCTGTGTCTCTCTCTCCATCTCTCTGTCCCTCTCTCTCTTTGTCTCTCTCTCTGTCTCTCTCTCTCTTTGTCTCTCTCTCTCTATCTGTCTCCCTCTCTGTGTCTCGCTCTCCCTGTCTCTCTCTCCCCCTGTCTCTCTCACTCTCTGTCTCTCTCCCTTTTCCCGTCTCTCTCTCTCTCTGTCTCCCTCTCTGTCTCTCCCTCTCTCTGTCTCTCTCTCCCCGTGTCTCTCTCTCTGTCTCTTACTCTGTCTGTCTCTCTCTCTGTGTCTCTCTCTCTCGCTCTCTGTCTCTCTCGCTTTCTCTCTCTCTCTCTGTCTCCCTCTCTCTCTCTGTCTCTGTCTCGCTCTCCCTCTCTCTGAATCACTCTCCCCAAGTCTCTCTCCCTCTGTCTGTCTCTCTCGCTCTATCTGTCTGTGTCTCTCTGTCTCTCTCTCTGTCTGTCTGTCTCTCTCTCTCTCTCTCTGTCTCTCTCTCTCTTTGTCTCACTCTCTCTGTCTCTCTCCCTCTGTCTGTCGAACTCTCTCTCTCTCTCTCTCTCTGTCTCTCTCTCTGTCTCTCTCTCCCCGTCTCTGTCTCTTCCCTGTCCCTCCCTCTCTCTCTGTCTGTCTGTCTCGCTCTCTCTGTGTCTCACTCTCCCCCTGTCCCTTTGTCTCTC
>NW_027599307.1:0-28295 GCF_964194155.1 Cetorhinus maximus | reverse complement strand
ACAGAGAGCGAGAGCGAGAGAGAGAGAGAGAGACAGGCAGACAAAAACAGAGAGTGTGTGAGAGGTGGAGAGAAATAGAGAGGGAGAGAGGGTGAGACAGAAATACAAAAAGACATAGAAAGACAGATAGGCAGGCAGACAGACAGATAGATAGATAGCTAAATGGATAGGGAATGTGAGATATAGATAGAGAGATAGATCGATAGACAGACAGATAGACAGCTAGACAGAAATAATTTAAGATAGACAGATTGATAGATAGATACACAGACAGACAGGCAGACAGAAAGGCAGAGGGAGGGAGAGGGACTGATAAGGGAAGCAAGAGAAGCGGAAAAACACACAGAGATACACACAGATTGAGAGACAGAAAAACGTGAGGGAGAATGATAGAGTCCCACCGACACACACACACACACACACACACAAACACACATACAGACACATGCACACACAGACACACACATATACTCACACACAGAACACGTGGAGAGATGGGGAGAAAGGGATAAAGGAAACTATAATGTGAGAGGGAGAGAACAGAAAGAGAGAGGAACGTACTAACAAACATATCGGCACACACACCGAAAAAGTGGGAGAGGGCAGAGAAAGGGCGATCGAAAGGGAACAAAAGAGAGAGTTGCTCGGAGAGAATGGGTAAGGCAGAGAGAGAGAGAAGCAGAGATAATGAGAGAGTGAAAGACGGAGGAGAGAGGCAGAATTCATGATATAGGGCGAGAAAGTGAAAAACAGAGAAAGTAAGTGAGAGAGAGAGAATAGAGAGAAAGGTAGAAGCGCACTGACAGAGGGGGACAGAGGGAGAAGGAGAGATTGAAGGTTGGAGACAAAGCCATAGAGACCGAGAGATGGAGAGAGAGAGAGAGAGATAGAGAGAGGCAGATATTGCACAGAGAGACTGAGAAAAAATGAGACAGAGAGGCAACATGAGCGCTGGGCGCAGAGAGAGAGTTGGAGAGAATGAGAGAGATAGAGAGAGAGAGAAAGTGAGAAAGAAAGTGAGAGAGTGAAAGAAAGGGAATGAGTGAGCGAGAGACATACAGGCAGAGGCAGAGAAGAAGAGGTGGACAGAAAGAGAGAGACACTGGATTAGACAAAGGAAACTGTTGCAAGAGAGAAAGAGAAAGGATGCAAAAGTGGAAGAGGGAAATAGAACAGAGAGGCAAAGAGTGAGGTAGACTGAGAAGGAGCACGAGAGACTGAGGCAGATAGAGACAGAAAGATATAAGCACAGAGAGAAAGAACAGGAGAGAGAGAGACATAGAGAGAGAAAAGAGGAACAGAAAGAGACAGCGAGAGCAATAGAATGGGAGGGAAAGAGTGAGAGAGAAACACAGTGAAAGTGAGACGGGCACAGAGAGAGAGAGAGACTGGGGGGTGGGGGAGTCAGGCAAACTGAGAGAGTGTGCGAGAGGGGGAGAGAGACAGAGAATGATAGAGTGGCAGAAAGAGAGAGAGGGAGAGAGTGAGAGATGGAGAAGGCAGAGATACAAATGGACAGAAATGGGTAGATAAATAGATAGACAAACAAATAGACAGACAGACAGACAGATAGATAGATAGATAGATAGATAGATAGATAGATAGATAGATAGATAGATAGATAGATAGATAGATAGATAGATAGATAGATAGATAGATAGATAGATAGATAGATAGATAGATAGATAGATAGATAGATAGATAGATAGATAGATAGATAGATAGATAGATAGATAGATAGATAGATAGATAGATAGATAGATAGATAGATAGATAGGTAGGTAGATAGGTAGGTAGGTAGATAGATAGATAGATAGATAGATAGATAGATAGATAGATAGATAGATAGATAGGTAGATAGATAGATAGATAGATAGATAGATAGATAGATAGATAGATAGATAGATAGATAGATAGATAGATAGATAGATAGATAGATAGATAGATAGATAGATAGATAGATAGATAGATAGATAGATAGATAGATAGATAGATAGATAGATAGATAGATAGATAGATAGATAGATAGATAGATAGATAGATAGATAGAGTGATAGATAGAGTGATAGATAGAGTGATAGATAGATAGATAGATAGATAGATAGATAGATAGATAGATAGATAGATAGATAGATAGATAGATAGATAGATAGATAGATAGATAGATAGATAGATAGATAGATAGATAGATAGATAGATAGATAGATAGATAGATAGATAGATAGATAGATAGATAGATAGATAGATAGATAGATAGATAGATAGATAGATAGATAGATAGATAGATAGATAGATAGATAGATAGATAGATAGATAGATAGATAGATAGATAGATAGATAGATAGATAGATAGATAGATAGATAGATAGATAGATAGATAGATAGATAGATAGATAGATAGATAGATAGATAGATAGATAGATAGATAGATAGATAGATAGATAGACAGGTAAAGGGAGAAGGACTGGCAAGGATAGCAAGAGAGGTGGAAAGACAGACAGAGATACATGTACAGGTTGAAAGAGACAAAGAAACGTGAGGAAGAGAGATAGATATCCACGGACACACATACACACACTCAGAGAGAGAATGATTGAGAGGGAGAGAGAGATGGATAGAAAGGGAAAAATATAATTTTCAATTGTGAGATGGAGAGGATGCAGATAGAGAAGCCCGTACACATACAATTGTAGAAAACCACACCGATGGAGAGACAGAGAGAGAGGGCTGAGAGAGAGAGGGCGATCAAAGGGGAGATAAAAAAGAGAATTACTTGGAGCGAAAGAGAGGGTGAGGCAGAGAGAGAGAGAGAGGCAGACAGAGAGACAGAATGAATGAGTGATTGAAAGAGGGAAAATGAGGGAGGTAGATTGTGTGTCATAGGGCGAGAGAGAGAGAGATAGAGAAAGTGGGGGAATAGAGATAGTGAGAGAAAGAGAATTGAGAGATAAGCGGGAGTGAACCTTGTGAGGGGGAAAGAGGGAGATGGAGGGAGTGAGATTTAGAGACACAGCCAGAGCAAAAGAGAGAGAGAGGAGGAGAGAGGGGGAAGAGAGTGAGGGATAGAGAGAGAGCGAGAGAGAGGAGGAATATTGAAAGAGAGAGAGGGGGAGTGAAATGAGAGAGAGAAAAGCAAAGAGAGACACAGTTAGAAATTAAGTGTGAGAGTGAGACAGCGGGAGAGAGACAGAGAGAGAATGAGATAGATCGACATAGTGAGAGATAGGCACAGAGAGAGAGAGGAGAGAGAGAGAGACAGAGACAGAGACAGAGTGAGGTGGAGGGAAAAATATTAATGGTATCTTAGTGTGTGAGAGGCAGAGGCAGAGAGAGAGAGATAAATACGTACACATACACACAATAGCACTGAGACAGAAAGAGAGAGAGGGCTGGGAGAGAGAGGGCGACCAAAAGGGAGAAAAGTAGAGTATATCTGGGAGTGAAAGACAGGGTGAGGCGGAGAGGGAGAAATAGAAAGAGACAGGAAGAGCAAATGAGAGAATAAAAAAGGAAGACGGAGGAAGGCAGACTGTTTGACAGTGTGCGAGAGAAATAGAAAGAGAGAGGAAGAGAATAGAGAGAGAGGCAGAAACGTACCGAGGAAAGGGGACAGAGAGAGAAGGATAGCTGAGATTTTGAGACACAATCAAAGAGACACGGAAAGAAAGAGAGAGAGAGACATTGAATAAGAGAGAGGGGGACAGATAAAGAGAGAGGCAAAGAGAGAGACAGAGTTAGGGAAAGTGTGATGGAGAGGTAGAGAGAGAGACAGAGAGAGAATGAGACTGAGCGATAGAGTGAGAGACAGGCGGAGTGAAAGAGAGAGAAAGAGAGATAAGAGAGAGGAAGAGAGTTGGAGAGAAAAAGAGAAAAGACACTTTAGAGTGCGAAAAGCAGAGACAGAGGCAGAGAAACAGGTGCACACACACACACTGACACAAAAAAGAGAGCGAGGGCTGAGAGAGAGGGGGGGATCGAATGGGAGAAAAAGAGAGAATTTCTGGGAAAGAGAGGGTGAGGCAGAGAGAGAGAGAGAGAGCTTGAAAAAGGGAGAGGTGGTCAGAAAAAAGAGAGAGAGGAAAAGAGAGATACAGAGTAAGACAGAAAGTGTGAGGGAGAGGTAGGGAGAGAGGGACAGGTAGAATGAGACAGGGAGATAGAGCGAGAGATAAACGGAGGGAGAGAGAGATAGAAAGATGAGAGAGAGGGAGAGGGTTGGAGAGAAAGAGACAAAGGGAATTTTACAATCCGTCTTGCAGAGACAGAGGCAGAGAAATACGCACACACACACACATGTAGACACTGACACAGAAAAGAGAGAGAGGGCTGAGAGAGAGGGCGATGGAAAGGACGAAAAAGAGCGTTTCTGAGAGAGAAAGGGAGGGTAAGGCTTAGAGAGAGAGAGAGAAAGAGAGAGTGAGAGAGAGAGAGAGAGAGAGGCAGAGAAAATGAGAGAATGAAAGAGGAAGAAGGAGGGAGGCAGACTGCTTGACAGTGTGCGAGAGAAAGAGAAAGAGAGAGAGAGAGAATTGAGAGAAAGGCGGAAATGCACCTAGCGAGGGAGACAAAGGGAGGAAGAGATATAAGATATTGAGACACAGAGAGAGAAACAGAGAGAGAGATGGACGGAGAGAATGAAATAGAGGGAGAGAGAGAGATGGAGAGACATTGAAAAAGAGAGAGGGGGACAGATTAGAAAGAGAGGCAAAAAGAGAGACAGATTTTGACAGAAAGGGTGAGACAAAGGTAGGGAGAGGGAGAGAGAGAGAGACAGAGAATGAGAAAGAGAGATAAAGTGAGAGACAGATGGAGGGAAAGAGAGACAGAGAGCGATAGAGGAGAGAGAGGGAGAGAAGTGAAGAGAAATAGATAAAGGGAATTTTACAGTGTGAGAGGCAGAGACAGAGACAGAGAAACACTCACACACACACATGTCGGCACCCACACAGAAAGAGAGAGAGAGAGGGCTGAGAGAGAGAGAGAGAGCGAAACGGAGAAAAAAAGGAGAGTTCCTTGGAGAGAAAGAGAGGTTGAGGCAGAGAGAGAGAGAGAGAGAGAAAGGGAGAGGGGCAGAAAAAATAATAGAGTGAAATAGGGAAGTGAAAGAGAGTGTCTTACATAGGGCGAGAGAGAAAGAGAAAGGAGGGGTAATAGGGAGGAGGAGTGAGAATTAGATAAACAGCGAGAGTGACAGAGGGAGAGAGCGAAGGAGAGAGACAAATAGGCACTGAAAAAGAGAAGGGGAGAGAAAAGAGAGAGAAGCAAAGAGAGAGGCTGCGTGAGACACACAGTGTTAGAGAGAGACAGAGAGAGATAGAGAGAGGGAGAGAGAGAACCTTAAGTGAGAGAGAAAGTGAGAGAAAGAAAGGGACTTAGAGAGGGACAGACAAACAGATAAGCAGATGCAGAGAAGGAGAGGCAGAGACAGGCAATGAAACAGACAAAGGGACGTTTAGCAAGCGAGAAAGAGAGAGCAACAGAAAGTGAAAGTAACAAAGAGAACAGAGAGACAAAGGGAGAGAGACTGAGAAGGAGGGCGAGGGAGGGAGGCGAAGAGAGATTGGCACGCAGAGGGAGAGATGGAGAGAAAGATGGGGATAGAGAGACAGATAGAAGAAAGAGGAAGAGGAAGAGACAGCAGGAGCGAAACAATGAGAAGGGAAGTGTGAGAGATAGAGACAGAGCGAGAGAGGCATAGATATATGGCGTTAGAAAAACAGAGAAAATATGCGAAAGAGAGGTGGAGGGAGGCATAGAGGGATAGAGTGTTAGAGAGAGAGCGACAAAAATACAGAGATAGATAGATACATAAATAGATACATAGATAGATAGATACATACATAGAAAGAAAGAAAGATAGATAGATATATAGACAGACAGACAGACAGGCAGATAGGAGAGGGACAGAGAAGGATAGCGAGAGAGGCGGAAATACAGACATAGATACACATACAATGATTCAAAGAGACTGAGAAACGCGAGAGAGAGAGAGACACCCACCAACACACACACATACATATGCAGACGAACGGACACATACACATATTCACACAAAGAGAGCGAGAGAGAAGAGAAAGAGGAAGAGAATCAGGGAGGGAACCGAGAAAGATGGAGAGAGAAGCAAAGAGAGTCAGAGAGAGAAGGAAAGAGGCAGAGAGAGTGAGAGAGAGAAACAGATGGATTGAGAGAGAAAGAGAGAGAGAGAGAGAATGGGACGGAAAGTGAGAGTGGGGAAGTGAGAGGTAGAGAAACGGACAAAGGGACAGCGAGAGGCAGATGGAGATAAACAGAGCGGAAGAACAAGGGCATGGGGGATACAGTGAGCGAAAAAAAAAGCAGAGAGAGAGAGAGATAAAGAGTGCAAGAGTGACAAAGGGGGAAAGAGAGGAACACAGAAGGAGTGAGAGAGAGAAACGTGCAGAGAAAAAGAGAGACAAATAGATGGGAAGAGAGAGAGAGATCGTGAGATACATACACATTTGATTGAGGTGTGGAATGAATTTTTGGCAGATTTTAAATATTTCCTGATAATTAAATTGTTTGAATTTAGTCATAAATTGGCACCCTAAACCCACTGTAATCGCACAACTGAATGTCAATTGTTAAACAGGACAACTAAATCCCAGGGTGTAATAGAACAGCGTGGAGAGAGGACCTCTAACGTTTTTTATTTAATCCATAAATGGTAACAGTCAAGTGACGGATATCACTGAAACAATAGGGAATCTAGAAATGGGACTGATGTTGTTTGAGTGGACAGCATATTATCCGGCTGAATACAGCTCCTGTTTGTTTAATAGTTAATTAATATGATAAGTAATGTCCAGTCTTTGGAACCTCGCAGCTCCATTTAAAAACAAACATATTGTTTCACTCAGCTCAATGTCATAATCTGTTTGTTCATTTTTTAAAACATGATTTGAACGATGTTGCAATTTCAACATCCCTGAGGTGATCCCACAGGGTATAAATTAAAGGCTTTGGGAGTGTGTCACCTCAGCGTTTAAGACACAGAGATTACCAGCAGCACAAAGGGGAACATCACTTCGCACTGAAACGATGCTATCAATTTTTGTGGCTGAGAAAATATTCTACCCAATCCTTGCTGTTATAGGTGTTCCTGGTGAGTGACCATAACTATTGAACTTGTGCAGATCTGTATGTGAGCTGTTCTCTCACTTTAAATTGTGACTGAAAATATTACATGCTGATCTGGTGGTCACTGTTAAGATACACCAAATCAGCGATATAATTTGCTGAATACAAATGTCTGGAAATGTCTCTGCAGCTTGCAGCTTTATTTAATTTTGTCAAATGAAAATAAGCCTTTGTTTGTAACTCACAGGCACTCTGATGAATTAAGTCTTAATATTTTTTGGAAAAGTTGAATTAGATCTCAGTGAAGGGAAAGTTTCTGAAGGAAGGTTTAGTGGTAGTCAGAGGAAAATCAACAAGAGTGTGGGTCGGTAAACAGAGTGGAATACCTGCCCCCAGTGTCCATGTATTACTGGGTCTATCTGCCAGTGTAGAATTGCACTGAGTGTGGGTCATTAATCAGAGTGGAATACCTGGGCCCAGTGACCATGTATTATTTGGTCTATCTGCCAGTGCAGAATTGTACTGAATGTGCATCAGTAACCAAAGTGGAATAAATGACACCAGTGACCATGTATTACAGGGTCTATCTGTAAATGTAGAATTGCACTGAGTGTGGGTCATTAATCAGAGTGGAATAACTGGCCCCAGTCAACACTCATTCACTGACTGCATCTGTTAGTGTCAAATTCTCCTAAGTTTGGGTTAGTAACCAGAGTGGAATATATGACTCCAGTCACCACTCTTTCACTGACTTTATCTGTTAGTGTCAAATTGTCCCAAGGGTGCATTAGTATCCAGAGTGGAATACGTGACTCCAGTGACCATATATTTCTGGGTCTAACTGTTAATTTCAAATTGTACTAAGTGTGGATGAGTAACCAAAGTAGAAAACCTGGCCTCAGTGATCATGTATTATTGGGTCTATCTGTCAGTGTAGAATTGTACTGTGTCTGGGTCGTTAATCACAGTGGAATACCTGGCCCCAATCAACACTCTTTCACTGACTTTATCTGATGTTGTCAAATTGTACTAAGTGTTTTTTTAGTAACCAGAGTATAATAGCTGACCTCAGTCAACATTTATTATTGGGTCTATCTGTCAGTGTAGAATTGTACTGTGTCTGGGTCATTGATCAGAGTGGAATACTTGGACCCAGTCACCACTCTTTCACTGACTATATCTGATGGTGTCAAATTGTACTAAGTGTTGTTTAGTTACCAGAGTGGAATAGCTGACCTCAGTCAACATTTATTATTGGGTATATCTGGCAGTGCAGAATTGCATTGAGCGTAGGTCCGTGTCCAGAGTGGAATACCTGCTCCAAATCATAATGTATGACTGGAAGCATTTTCGATGTAGAATTGAACTGAGTGCGGGTCATTAACTGGAACTAAAGAAATCGGTTCGATTTGGAAATCATGTTTTTTTTGATTAGTGATCTTTCCATTCCATGGAGTTGTCCCTGTCTTTTGCCATGTGAATAATTTGACAACAGGAAGCGATTTGATGTTGGTTGAAGATATTTGGTAATGAGTGTGTGAAGTTAAATGTCTGGATATATCTCCATTTCCTATTGAGCTGCTCCAGCAGAAATAGATGTCAACCTGTTCCTGATATTGAAGCAATCCGCCAGCACTCTTACAGTGTTCCAATGTTCTTGTAGATTGTTTTATAATTCCATAAGACATCGGAGCAGAAGAATGTCATTCCGCCCATAGAGACTCCTCCGCCATTCAGTGAGATCATTGCTGATCTGATAATCATCAACTTACCAATTTTGCCTTTTCCCCAGAACATTTGATTCTCTGACTGACAAAAATCAGTCGAGCTCAGTGTTGAATATAATTAACGACCCATCAACTACAGCCCTTTACGGGAACTAATTCCACACAAACACTACTCTCTGAGAGAATACATTCCTCCTCATCTCTGTATTAAATTGGTGAACCTTTCTCTGAAATGATGCCGGCTCGGACTAAACCCTCCCACAAAGGGAACCAACTTCTCAGCATCTACTGTGTCACGGCCCCCAGGAATCCAATATGTTTCCATAAGGTCTACTCTCATTCCATTAAGCTCCAATAAGTAAACTCCCAATATAATCAATCTGCCCACAGGAAATCGTCCCTCCACATCCAGTACCAGCCTATTGAAACTTCTGTGGGCTGCCTCCACTTCCAGCATATCTTTCCTCAAATAAGGAGACCAAAATTGTTGACATTATTCTAAGTGAATGCCTTGTATAGTTCTAGCATGACTTCCCCATTTTTATAATCCATTCCCTTTGAAATTAAAGCCATCACTTTATTTCCCTTCCCTATCACCTGCTGAAATTAACATTTTCATATTCATGCACGCAGGCTCCCAAATCCCTCTCTGCTGCAGCTTTCTGCAGTCGTTCTCCATTTAAGTAATATTGAGCTCCTCTATTCTTCCTGCCAACGTGCATAAACCCACAGTTTCCGATAATATATGCCATCTGCCAATTTTTGCCAACTCACGTAACATTTCTATATGCCCCTGTGGGCCCTTTGAGTCTTCCTCACCACTTGCCTTCGCACCAATGTCTGTGATAACTGGAAATTTGGCGACAGTACATTCACTTTCATCATATCAGCCATTAATATATATTGTAAGTAACTGTGGTCGCAGCACTGATTCCTGTGGCGCTCCACTACTTACAGTTTACTATTCTGAAAATACCCCCCTTATCTCAGGTCTCTGTCTTCTATTAGTTAGCAAATCCTCTATCCATGCTAGTGTACTACTCCCAAGACCATGATCTCTTATCTTATTAAGCAGCCTTGTGTCTGGTACCTTATTGAACGCCTTTTTGGAAATACAAGAATATTGCATATCCTGGTCCCCCTTCATCAATTCTGCTTTTTACTTCCTCAAATAATTCTAATAAATTTACCAGGCACGATTTCCCCATCATCAACATGCTAACTCTGCTTGATTATATTATGTATTTTAAATGCTCTGCTCTCACACTCCTTGTAATAGACTTTAACCTTTCCCCAATAGCTCATATTAAGCTATTTGGCCTATAGTTGCCTGAACTTTTTTCTCCCTGCCTTTTTGAATATGTTTGTAACTTTGGCAGATTTCCAATCTTCTGAGTCTTTTCCAGAACCAAACGATTCTTGGAAGATGACTGTCAGTGCATCCATTATTTCTGCAGATACTTCCTTTAATATCCTAGGATGCAACCCATCAGGGATTTATCTGTTTTTAGCTCCATTAGTTTCTTGATCACTTTTTCTCTAGTGATAGTTATTTCTTTATTCCCTTCCCCCGTTTTCCCCCTGATTATTTAGTATTTTAGGAATGGGATTAGTGTTGTCTACCATGAAGACTGATGCAATGCATTAATTCAACTCCTCTGCCATTTCCTCGTTCCCCATTCTCATTTTTACAGCCTCATTCTCCAAAAGGCATTAGTCCACTTAAGCCTCTCTCTTCATTTTTTTTTATATTTAAAGCAGCGGCTATATAACGTTTTTATAAGACCTGCTAGTTATCGCTCAATATTTATTTTCCCAATCTTTAATGTATTTTTTGTCATCTTTTCTTGGTTTTAAAAAAAATCCTAATCCTCTGGCTTACCACAAACCTTTGCCACATTGTATGTATTTTTATTTCAACTTGACTCTATCCTCATCATCTTGGGTAAACTATGGTTGATTGTGTCCATCCTACAATCCTAAATCCTCACGGGCATATATCGCTTATATGAGTCATGAACTATTTTCTTAAACGTCTGCCATTGTTCATCAACCGTCTTTTCTGTTGAACTCCTTTCCCAGACTACTCCAGCCAACTCTGCCCTCATTCCTTTGTAATTATCCGTTTGTAAGTTTAGCACAGTTGTTTCGGACCCATTTTCACTCTCAAACTGAATGCTAAGTTAAACCATGTTATGGTCATTTTTTTCCTAGGGGACATTTTACACTTAACCTTTTACATTTATTAACCTGCCTCATTCCACATTAACAGATCCAAAGTAGACTGATCCCTGATTAGATCCACAGCAAATTGTTCTAGGAAACTCTCCCGGATACACTCTATGATGTGATTTTCCCAAACAACATGGAGTTTCAAGTCACCCATGATTAATGTAGTGCCATTTTTTCATGTCATAACTATCTCCTGACTTATTCTCTTTCCTACGGTATAGCTACTGTTAGGCACCCTGTAGACTACTCGCACCACTGTCTTCACCCCCTTGTTATTTCTTACCTCAACCCATGTGAATTCTACATCTGCTGATCCAAAATCATTTCTTGCTATCCAACGTATTCGATCTCGTCGAAGAAAGATGTCCCACCACCATTTTCATCCTGCCTGTAACTTTCGAAAATCACATGTCCCTGAATAATTAGTTATCAGCTTTGATCTCTTGGTAACCACGTCTCCGTAATGGCTATAAGATCATTTCCATTAACCTCTATTTCTGCCTTTAATTTATTTATTTGGTTCTGAATACGGCCAGCAATTAAGTAATGAGGCATGAATTTTCACTTTTTTACCATTTCCCCATTTGATTCAATTTGCTGTAGTGTTTTTTTATGTTTCTAAACTCTGTCCCTTACTGTCACATTCTGGATATCATTACCTAAATAGCTGCCCTGCAAAGTTCCCACATTGTTTTGCTTCTTAAACCTACAAATCCCCTCTCCAGAATTCCCGCTCACCTATTTATCAGAAAACACTCGCTAAAGCCCCAGTTATTCAATTCCCCACGACGCTGGAATCTGCATTTTTAAAGTGAAGCCCTTCCCACCCGAATAGCTCCCTCCTTTCCCAGCACTGGCGCCGGTGCCCCTGAAACACATTTTTCCCACACCAAACTTTGAGCACAAATTTAAATCCGTGACTTTATTTCTCCTATGGCAGTTTGCCCGTTGTTCAGGTAGTAATCCCAAGATATTTATCTCAGATGTTTTGCTTTTTA
The DNA here is from genome assembly GCF_964194155.1 of Cetorhinus maximus. NCBI lineage: Eukaryota > Metazoa > Chordata > Chondrichthyes > Lamniformes > Cetorhinidae > Cetorhinus > Cetorhinus maximus. Next base: position 16,240 of record NW_027599307.1, on the reverse strand, counting down.
ATTTAGCTGCTAACTGTTCGAGTTCATTCAGCAGAATTTGGTTTCTAGTTCTGTCAATGTCGCTGGCATCAACGTGGATGGTGACAATTTGATTTATCCCCTCCACTCCCAGTTCTTCTCCAGCCCTGAGGTGATGTCCTCGCACCAGGCAGGCAAGAGAGCCTTCGGAACTCATGCAGTGAACAATACTCTTCGCCAATTATTATGTCCCCTACCACTACTGAATTTCTTAATTCCACCCCTAGCTGGAATGGCTGCCTGTATCACGGTGCTGTGGTCGGTTCGCTCATCCTTCCTGCAGTCCCAGCTCTCATCCACACATCTTCCAAGAACCTAGCCACTGTTGAACAGTTGCAGGGGCCAAGGCCCCTTTAACGTGACCTCCTTGATCCCCATTACTAAGTCACCTGCGTTCAGACCATCCTGTCCCTGATCCCAGAACAAATTTTAAATTCCTGATCTGAGGGGTAAGACCACCTCCTGGAGCAAAGTGTACGCATAACTTTCCCCTCCCTGATGTGGCACAATGTCAGCAGCTCGGAAACCAGCTCCTTAACTCGGATCCGAATGTTCTCGAGCTGCAAACTTTTGCTACTGATGTGCTCACTCTGGATCAACTTGGTGTCCAACAGGTCAACATTCTGCTGCAGCTACACATTAAATGTCCTGCCGTCGCTAATGTATTTTAATTAATTAATTAACCAAATACATTAGCATTTAAAGAATCTCCCACTAGAATCACTTGATTGTTATTTTTTTTTGCACAACAGGACCGAATGTATACTGAAGAATCTATTTTCAGAGGAAAAACACCCGACAGAGTACAAAGCAAACTAAAGACTTCAATTTTATTTTACCGACTACACATACCCACCAAACAGCTGTTGTCGCGCTCTTTTCCCTCTCTGCTCTTTCAGGGTCTATCGCCTCTCTCCAGAATCTTAAATGATCTCTTTTTAATTGGTGATACAAAAGTTGGTGGGAAGGCAAGTGGTCAAGATGACACAATGTTTCCACAGAGGGGTACAGATAATTTATGTGAGTGGGAAACACTTGGCAGCTGGAATATAACGTGGGAAAATGAGAGGTTATGCACGTTGGCACGAAGAACAGAGGAGCTGAATATTATTTAAATGGGGAATGACTGCAGAATGCTGCAGCACAGAGGGATTTGGCAGTCCGCCTGCATGAATCCCCCCCAAAAAACAAATACATAATTTCAGCAGGTGATAGGAAAGCGACAGGATTGTTGGCATTTATTCAAAGGGAATGGAGGGAAAAATTGGGAGGCTGTTCTAGTACTTTGCACAGCATAGGTTAGGCATTGCCTAGAATACTGTAAACAGTTTTGGCCCCTTATCTAAGGAAGCATAAGCTGACATTAGAGGCAGCCCAGAGAAGTATCACTAGATTGTGCCCGGGTATGGAGGGTTTTCTTCTGTGGAGAGGTTGAGTAGATTAGACCTGTACTCACTGGAGTCTGGAAGAATGAGATGCAGCTTTATTAAAACAAATAAGATTCTTGGGGAGCTTGGCAGGGTAGATGCTGAGAAGTTGATTCCACTTGCGGAGGGTCGAGGAACAGAGGGCATTTTCACAGAGTGTCGCCTATTTAACACAGAGATTAGGAGGAATTTATTCAATCAGATCGTAGTGAATCGATGCATTATTTATTGCCGATGGCGTTGAAGGCTGGGTCATTAGTCATATTCAAGGCAGATTTTCAATCAAAAATGCAACAAAAGGCTCTGGTAAATGTAAGGAAAGTGTAGTTGAAGATTATCAGGTCAGCAATGACCTCATTAAATGGCGAACAGATTCGTTGTCCGAGTAGCCTATTTCAGCAAATAGGTTTAATGATCTCTTGGAATCATGCTCTCTACTCTCCCCCTGCTCAAAAATGCTGTGTGGCCATTCTCTCCGTGTGCTCCAATGGTCGCTCACTCAACTCACACTGTCTCACTGTTAATGTTCACGCTGTTCCTTTTGGTCTCTCCCTGTTATTGGCACCGCTGTTTCTCCCACTCTCCCACTCTCATTGCCTGCTCTGTTCCTCTATCACTCATAGAGTCAGAGGGTCACAGTGTATCCGAGTTATACAGCATAGAAACAGGTCTTAAGGCCCATCATGACCGTGCCAGGAGTCAAGTACCTATCTATTCTAATCCCATTTAACAGCTCTTGGCCCCTAACCCTGTATGCGATGCCGTTTCAAGTGCTCATCTAAATACTTCTTAAATGTTGTGAGGGTGCCTGCCTCTACTACCCACTCAGGCAGTGTGCTGCAGTTTCCAACATCATTCTGGGTGATTTTCACCCCGCCTCTAAAATCCTGCTAACAGCCTCGCTGCTTCACTCGCAGTTTCTCTCATACTCTCCCGCTCCTAATGGCCCACTGCCCTCTCACTCTCTTAATGCTAATGGCCCCCTTGCTCCTCTCTCACTCTCTCACTGTTATTGGCCCCGCTACTCCTCTCTCACTGCTAACGGCCCCACTTCTCCTATCTCACTCTTCTCCAGTACAGTGGCACCCCTCAAATTGCCAGAACCCCCCTGATTTATGCAGCTACAGCGTCGTAATCCACAGTCATAACAGATGAAAAGTAAGCATTTATAACATCACCTATGTCCTTCGCTTACAGCACAATCTGCCACTTTGTTCTCTGATGGGTCCTATTATTTCCCTGGTTATCCTCAAGCCCTGAATATAATTATAAAATGCCTTGGGGTTTTCCATTACCTTTCCCTCCAGTGTTTAGTAATGTTCGCTCTCCTAACTACTTGATAACTATCACACGCACTTTTTATGCTTCTCCAGGGCTTCCCCGTTGTTTTAACCCCCTGTATCTAGAATCAGTCACTTTTCCTTTTCCTTATTCAATCCTCCATATCCCTTGACTACCAGTATCCCCTGGAATTCTTTGTCCTACCCCTCACCTCTACCGCAACATGTTGGCCCTGAACTCTCACTATTTCCTTTCCGAAAGACTCCCGCAGGCCTGATGTAGACTTTCCTACAATTAGCTGCTCCCAGTCCACTTTGGCCACAGCCTGTCATAAAATATGGAAGTCGGCCTTCCCAAATTTCAGGATCTTTAATTGCAAGCCATCTTTATCATTTTCTATAACTACCTTAAAACCGCAAGAACTATGGTCTCTCACCCCGAAATGGTTTCCCCCACGGACACTTATACCACTTTCCTGGCTTCATTCCCTAAGATTAGGTCCAGTGCCGCCCCTTCTCTCGTAGGGCTTTAGCGTTGGCTCAAAAATCTCTCTTTCAAGTACTTTAAGAATTCCAACATATCGAAGCCTCTCAACCTAAGTCTATCCAAGGTAACAGTGGTGAATTTAAATTTCCTACTCTTAATACCCTTGTACACATCTCTGAGATTTTCCTACATATCCGCTCCTCTAGCCCCCCTGACCCTTTGGAGGTATTTAGTGCACCCCCAGCAAAGTGATTGCCTCCTCTAATTAAGTTATCTACAGATGGCCTCATTTGAGGAACCTTCTAAAGTAACATCAATCCTTGAGGCTTTAATTTACTTCTTGATCAAGCGTGCAATGCCGGCTTCCCTTTTAACTCCCCACCACCAAGTCGCCACCAGCCCCCTGTCATGCCTGAACATTCTATACCCTGGCACATTGAGCTGTCAGTCCTGCCCTGCCATCAACCATGTCCCTGTGATAGCAACAATATCGTATTCGCATGTGTTAATCAGCACCCTCAATTCATCTGCCCTACTTTTAAGAGTCCTTTCATTACAATAGCAGTGAACCAGCCTTGCATTATTCCCCTGTGCCTTAACTGGTCTACGTTTGCTCTACCTTCCAGACGCACTTAGTTCCTCTTCTATATTAGGCTTTGCACCACCCTCTACTCTACCTTCACTCATTATTAAATAACAATACTGAATTAGTTTTACCTTCCCCCCACAACCCCACCCCAACATCACTAGCAAACCTCCCCACAAAGATTTTGATCCTGTGCCAGTTCACGTGCAACCTGTCCGACGTGTATAGGTGCCAACTTCGCCAGAAACATTCCCTGATCAAGGAACCAGAAGGCCTCCCCCCAGCAACATTTCTTCAGCCACGCATTCTTCTTCTCTATCCTCATTTTCCGATACTCACTTTCACGTGACAAGCGGGTCATCCAGAGGTTGCAAGCTTTGAGGTCCTGCTTTTTAATCTGCTGCCTAGCTCCCTATGTTCATTTTGCAGGACCTCATCCCTCTTTCTACCTAAGTCGTTTGTACCAATGTGAACCACGACCTCTGAGTTTTCCCTCCCTCTTCAGAATGCCCTGCAACTGTTCTGTGATATCCTTGACCCTGCTACCGGGGACGCAACACACCATTCTGGAGTCATGCCTACAGCTGCAGAAGCACCTTTCTGCATCCTCACTATTTAGTATCCTTCCACTATTGCTCTAGCACTCTTACCCCTCCCCACTTGTGCATTCAACACACACACAGTGCCTGGAATGTGACACTGGTTGCACTCTCCAGAGGAACATTCACCCTTACCCTTTTCCAACACAAAAAAAATAGGATTTCCTCATTACCTGCCTGGTGCTTTCATCATTACATACCTGTGGCTTTCCTCATTACATTCCTGCCTCCCTTCTTCTGACTGGTGGTCACCCACTCCCGCACTTCCTCAAGCTGCTGAGTGACCACATCTAAAAATGTTCTGTCCACGTAACTCTCAGCTTCGCGAGTGCAACGCTGTGTCACCAGCTGACGTTAACACGCCGAAACCCATTGCTCAAGCTGATAAATCCAGTGGCACTTCCTGCACATGTGGTCATTCACATTGCATTGCGTGTCGAAGAATCCTCATGCAAATCACGTGACTGAGTCCCTTTGCCATACGTTTTGTTTAATTTTTATGTAGCAAAAGCTGTTTCCCTAAATTTAATCCATGTAAAAAAATGATTTAGCTTTTTTTCTGGCAAACTAAAGTCAAATGCGCTGACTGTTACCTCCGGTAATGTAGTTTTAAAGTGGAGAAAAAAGAAAACACCTTACTCACTAACTACAATCCTGCTCTCTCCATTATCCTGACATCACTCCTTTCGAATTCCTGCACCGCCCAGTACGTGTGTGAGAACAGGCTCTTTCACAATAAACTCCGCTATCGCTCTTTATACAGCCGCTCCACTCCCTCAAAGGGGCACTCCGCTACACACTTTACACAGCCGCTCTGCTCCGTCACAGGTAAACTCCTGCTCTATGTGCACCCGCTCCACTCTCGCTCTTTCTCCAGCCGTTCCATTCCCTCACAGGTAAACCCCCACTCTATATGCAACCGTTCAACTATCGCTCCTTATACAGCTGCTCCGCTCCCTCACAGGTAAACTCCTGATCTTTAAACACCCGCTAACGTCTGGCTCTTTTTTGTTGTTTCGCCTTTATTGTTTGTTTAATTTCCCCCTATATTTAAATTACTAAAATTTATAATAATCAATAAGTGATTGTAACTCAGCTGCTAATTTCAATCTAAAAACAAAGCTAAAAGCTGAAATACTCACCAGCCAGTCGCCTGCCTGTCCTCCTGTGACCAAACTCTGTTTTGGTGCTGAAATCCTGTCCTCCCTGTGAGGCTCAGACACGGAAAATGTTTAATCAATAATTTCCAGTACATTCTCCCCTCTCTCTGACAGTTAATTTACTGGCAATTGTTATCCTGTCGCGGGGAAAGTGCGGCCTCTCCACCTGCACCACTCGCTACCTGGTGGCCATGGCAACGGCGGATCTACTGGTCATTGTCACAAACGTCATACTGAACAAGATCAATAGATATTATTTCCCACTGAGTTTCCTGGACCTCACTCCTGTGTGTCGTGTTCACGCTGTCCTGCAGGTTGCAGCCACAGACTGTTCTGTCTGGTTCACCGTCACTTTCTCTTTTGATCGATTTGTAGCCATTCGTTGCCAGAAGCTGAAAACAGAATATTGCACCGGGAAAACAGCGGCTGTGGTTCTAGCGACAACTGGTATCCTCCTCGGTTTAAAAAACATACCCCAATACTTTACACTGGAACCTGGACAGATAATCAACAATGTACCGTGGGGCTGTGTGGCAAAGCCAAGCGTCTTTACTAATCCTAGATGGGTTGGATTTAACTGGTTTCAGTCGGTTTTAACCCCTTTGCTCCCATTCGGATTAATTGTGTTGATCAACGCTCTGACAGTCAGACACATTTTAGTGACCAGTCGAGTCCGGAAGGGACTGAGGGCTCAGAGTAAGGGAGAGAATCACAGTGACGCAGAGATGGAGAGCAGGAGGAAGTCTATGATTTTACTCTTCACCATAACCGTCACCTTCATCCTCCTGTGGTCGGTGTATGTTATACAATTCTTCTATATTGATGTGCGAGAGTTAATTTACCTCACCGAACCTGAATATATCTTCCAAAAGGTCGGGTTTATGCTACTGAAATTAAGTTGTTGCACAAACACATTTATTTACACTGTGACTCAGTCCAAGTTCCGAGAGCAGATGAAGAAAACGGTGAATTATCCGGTTACATCAATTATTCAATTAATGAAGAAAAACACCTGACTGACAGACACCTCAGCCAATCAGAGAGATCCGGCCATTGACGGACAGGCGCTACCGCCAATGAGAAAGCTCCACATGCTGACTGACAGTCGCCTCACCCAATCAGGGATCGCCGCTGCTAACGTCCAGCTGGTTGTGCCAATCAGGGCAATCAGCCCCATAATTGACAGGCGCGGCAGCCAATGGAGTAGCATCAGAATTTCATGCACAGCCACCTCATCAAATCAGGGAGAACCGCTCGCTGAATGACAGCTACCTGAGCCATAGTGACCTACCGGCTGACTGACAGTCGCTTCATCCAATCAGGGAGCTGCAGCTTTTTGCCCAGAGTCACGTGGGCCAGTCAGGCTATTATTCCTGTGCGCCGACATTCATCTCAACCAATCAGGGAGTGACAACTGCTAACTGATAGACAGTTCAGCCAAACATAATGATAAAAACACAAAACTGCGGATGCTGGAAATGCAAAACAAAAGGTTCTGTTGAAAGGTCATGAGGACTCGAAACGTCAACTCTTTTCTTCTCCACCGATGCTGCCAGACCTGCTGAGTTTTTCCAGGTAATTCTGTTTTAGTTCAGCCAAACAGTTCATTCCAACAGCTGACTGGCATCAGCTTCATCCAATCACGTTGCTGCAACCAGTGACTCACAGATAGTTCAGCCAATCAGCGATCTTCACCAATGACCACAGAAGTATCAGCCCATCAGGGAGCTGAACACCATGACGGACAGCCGCATCAGCCAATCAGTAAGCTCCGACTGCTTCGGTCAGCACTTTAATTAATCAGACACCTCAAAGCAACTCCCCCCATCGAGCGCGGAGATTCGTTCAATCACAGCGTTCAATAATTGACTGATAGCTCCTCAAACAAATGGAGAGTCCCTGCCCTGCCCGATTGGAGCGTTTCAGCATGAGAGTGACAGCTCTAATATCCAATCGGAGAGATGCAACAGCCCTGGAATTTCCAGGAGGAATGCAAATCCCGCTTCAAAATCCGACCAATTGCCTTTCTCACCCCAACAAAACCTATCGCTGCCCACTTGGCGATTGACAGCATCGTAAGCCAATGGCTGAGTTCCTTGCAGATCATTGGCCAATCGAAATTTGGCCCAATTGCTTCGATTCACAAAAGGTCACCAACAACCCACCGTCATGACGTCATTACGTGTGATCCTGGCTGGAGGTTGGTCAACGATCCTGAAAGCGGGGCGGCACTGGGAATTACGGCAGTGCAACGATATATCACTGATTCTAATTAAAGCTGGAACCGAAAGGCAGAAATTCAGAGATTGTAATAGGAGGAACACAGGGAAAAGGAAGGAAAAAGTTAAATAACAGAATCACAGAACAGTTAGCAAGTTGAAGGTGGCCATTTGGATCATCGTATCTGCACCGACTCTCTCGATGAGGAGCTCACAAAGTTCTTTTCTCCCGCCTTCTCCCCATAACCTGTACTTTTTATTTCAGATAACAGTCTAATTCCCGAACGAATGCTTCATTTCAACCTGCCGCTAACTGCTCTCAGTCACTGTTTTACAGATCAGAAACAATCGCTGTGAGAAAACATAATAGTTAATGTTATCAGTGTTTCTTTTCCTAATGACCTTAATACTGAGCTTCCTCACCCTGAGTGCTTTCAAGAAAATGAACCCTTTCCCCTTGTTTAATAAGGGTCACTCATGATTCTAAATAGCCATATCAAATCTCCTCTCAGCCTTCTCTTCCTCAAGGAAAACAATCCTAACTCAGATTCACAGAGTCAAAGGGGTCTACAGCACAGAAAAAGGCCGTTTTCGGCCAATCGAATCTGCGCCGTATGGACAAGTACTTATCTATTCTCAGCACATTGTCCAGCACTAGGCCCATAGCCTTGTGCGCCATGGCATCGCAAGTGCACATCCAAACATATCTTACATGTCATGAGTGTTTCTGATTCAACCACACTTTCAGGCAGGGAGTTCCAGATGCCCAACACCCTCTGGGTGAAAAAATTCTTCCTCACATCCCCACTAAACCTCCTCCCCCTTACCTTAAATCTAAGCCCACTGGTTATGGATCCCACCACCAAGGGTATGAGCTCCTTCCTGTCTACCCCATCTATGCACCTCATAATTCTATACACTCAGTCATGTCCCCCTTCAATCTGCTGTCCTCCAGGGAAACAAAACCCAGTCTATATAATCTCGCTTCATAACTATTGCTCTCCAATCCAGGCAACATCCTGGTATATCTCCTCTGTACACTCTCTGGTGGAATCACATCCTTCCCATAATGGAGATTCCAGAACTGCATGCAATACTCTAGCTGTGGCCTAACCAGAGTTTTATATAGTTCAAGCATAACCTCCCTGCTCTTATACTCTATGTATCATCTAATATCGGCAATTACACCATATGTTTTCTTAACCAGCTTATCAACATGTTCCGCTACCTTAAGGGACCTGAGGATATGCACACCCAGGTCCCTCTGTTCCTCGGCTCTTCCCAGCTACAATTCATCGTGTACTCCCGTGCCTTGCTTGTCCTGCACAAGTGAATCACCGCACACTTATCCGGATTAAATTCCATCTGCCAATGATCAGCCCATCTGACCAGCACGTCTATATCCTCCTTTAATCTGGGGCTATCCTATGCATTCTTTTCCACACCACCAATATTCGTGTCATTCGTGAACTTAATGATCAATCATCCTACATTCAATTCTAAATCGTTTATATACCACAAACAGCAAAGGACCCAACACCAATTACTGTAACTTCTCCACATCAAACCTGGAAACATTCTCGTGAAGCTTATTTGTCCTCTATACAGTAACTTCACATTCCTTGCCCAGAGCTCGACATAATACTTCAACTAGAGTCTAAACTAGTGATTTATACAAGTTGAACTAACTTCCTTGCACTTATACTCTATTTTACGATAATTACAGCCTTGCTTTAGTTACTGATTTCTCAAAATATACTGCCACCTTCAATGGCTTGTCCATCTGCTCATACTCCCTTCAGAGATGTATCCTTCATTTTGTGCTGTCTCTCCTCATGTTCTCGCTACTAAAATGAATCATTACGCATCTATTTGTGTTGAACTTTATCTGCCACCTGCCTATCCATTCCACTAACTTGTCAATGTCCTTTGGAAATGCTATTCTATCCTCCTCACAGTTCAGCAATCTTCTGATTTAGTTGCTTATCAGCTGAAATACCGTTAAACCTTTCTTTTCTCCCCATGGGATGTTTTCAAGACCAATAGAACAATTAGCTTTACTTTATATCCTTAATATTAGTTATCATGACCAATTCACGATTTACAATCAATTTACCCGTCTGTGTGTTGGCTATTAAGTTAACTTTTACAAGTCCGATCGAACATTAAAACCTGTGGATCAGTTATTATGCCCAATAAAAGAAACACGTACAATTGTATTCCTCTGCATAGGGTCTGAATCCCAACTTAGCAACCAAATGTCAATTTATGCTAGCGTGTATAATTTATCTTAATTATTTAGCATCTATTTGTTTGTGTCAGTGTGTGTGCTTGTTCGCCCGCAGTTATGATAAACCCCAGCCGAGGGAGATTGCTGAAGGTGAGGTTGTGTGTGCGTGTGTGTATTTGAGTGTGTGAGTAAATATGTCTATTTATGTTTCTTTCCGTCTGTGTGTGCGAATGTGTGTGACAATGTGTATGTGTGTGTGTCTGTGTTTGTGCGTATCTCTGTGGCTGTGTGCGTCTGTGTGTGTCTTAGTGCCTGTCCGTCTATATGTGCGTGCATGCGTATATGTGCGTAGGTGCACATTTGACTATATGTCCGCCCGTGTGTGTGGCTGTCTGCATGCATGATTTTTGTGCTCGTGTGTGTATGTGTTTGTGTATGTTTCTGCTGGCCTATCGGAGTGCACGCATCTACTTATGTATCTGTCCACCTGTCCTATTGTGTCTCTTTATATGTGTGCGTGTGTGTGAGAGAGAGAGTGTACATCTCTCTGTCTGTCGATCTGTGTGTATGTGTGTGTGTGTGTCTGTGTGTGCGTGTACGCAATGTGTTTCTGTGCCATGTGAACATGACAGCATCTAACAGTGGGAGAGCGCTGAAGGTGAGTAGTTTTGTGTAGGTGCCTGTGTCTGTCAGTCTGTTTGTTTCCTGTGTGTGTGTGGGAGAGATAGAGAGAGAGAGAGAGAGAGAGAGAGATTGTTGTTCCAGTACACACTGTATTTTTGTTTATTTAAGAAAAACCTTGTTAATGTTCTGCCATCAATTTGATCTCTGTGTTAAAAAATGTACAAGGCAGTGCTTGTTGTGAAATGAGAATTATAAGCCTAACCAGTTTGCATGTGTGTTTAAAATTATCAGAGTGACGCATGCAGCATCAAAAGAGTTTGAACGTTAATACACTATTAGTCAAAGTGGAACAGTCATGCACAAAAAACAAAAAAAAGCTTGAAAAATTCAACAGGTCTGACAGAATGTGTGGAGAGAAAGAATGAGTTACAGTTTCGAGTCCATAAGCCTCTACTTCAGAGCTCGCAAGAATAGTCAAGCGTAGTCGATGCACTAATATTGTCTTTCTCTCCACAGATGCTGTCAGACCTGCTTAGTTTCCAAGCATATATTTTTTTGCCTCAGATTTTGAGCATCCGCATTATTTTGCCATTATGGAACCATCATGTACTGCACCTTAACATGTTTGATGAATAAAGTATATAATTTTTTGGAAAACTAAAGTTTTACAGTTTCCATTCTCCTTTCTCCAATTTATCAAAGACATTCATTGTGTCCATTTCATCCTTTCTTCGCCCGGTCTTAAACCTCTTTATTGCCTAACGTTTTCCATCTCTGAAATAAGCTCAATGACATGAAATATAAAGTCAGTAAGTTTTGAATAGAAATACAAGGAAATAGCCAGGTCTTCAGTAGTCAAAGACCTGTCTTATGAATGTCAGTTACACAACTGGATTAAGACATTCGGAGACGCTGAGGTATGTCAAGCATAAAATGGCCCATTCCGTAAAAGGTTTCCGTTCTAATGCAGATAGAAAGTGGACTGCAAATTTTATCTTCGCAAATTTGCAACAGTAAAGTCAAAAATATCTCATTACCTTGGAAATAAAATACGTCTTACAAAATAATTGTTTGCATTAGATAATAACTTCAGATAAAAATACGTTCACGATTTGTTAATTGGTAAAAATGAAAACTTTTGACGACACAAACGCCTGCCCCACGCGCTTGAAAGCGTGAAATCTCGCCGGTCCGGAACATGCACGAACCAACTTTTCAGGAAAAAACAGGATGGAGGCCTGGAAGATCTCATGGACATTGGGAACGATTGAGAACTTTGGGGATGGTGGTTTCCTGAGCACCATATGCTGCTGATTATATCAGCCATCGCACAAATGGACCCTCCAGCAGTTGTTGCAGCGATCGTTTGGTCTCCCCAGCAGCAGTCACATCACTCGGGTGGTCTCTCCAGCAGTAGTTACATCGCTTGGGTGGTCTCTCCAGCAGTATTTACATAGCTCGGGTGGTCTCTCCAGCAGTAGTTACATAGCTCGGGTGGTCTCTCCAGCAACAGTCACATCGCTCGGATGAACTCTACAGAAGCAGTCACATCGCTGAGGTTAACTCTCCAGCGATATATAGCTGAAGGGGACACCCAGCATTTCATTTGGCTAAAGCAAAGCTTTGCAATCGGGGTGTCTGTGAAGGGAAAATGACAAGCATCCTGGGAAATCTTCTCACACGAGACTCACAAGCACTCGGGCAAAGACTGATTACTCCCTGTGTGCACAAGCTTCTGGGTCTCATAGTCCCAGCCTGGGCTGTCCTCCTGAATATAGGGAGTGCGCTCATGAACAGAAAATAGGTAAAGGAATGAGAACACTCAAGCCCAGCGTGGACAATCCCAGCTTCTCTCCAAACCCACACACAGACAGATAAACAAACACATACTCACTCAATTACACAGAAACACAGACACACGCACATACACAAACACGCACACAATAACACGAAGCCATAGTTGTTCACTGGATCTCACACTATTAAGTTGTCAAACACACTTTCTCAAACATATGCACTCTCTTGCCTGCACTCAGTCACAGTATCATACACTCACACTGGCCCTCATACATTCACCCTCACACACACCCACTCACAGAAACATTTTCACTAACGCATTCAAATGCCAAGCTCACTCAATCTGACACTGTGAAAATATCACGCATTCTCTGTCTCACAAAAACACATACACACACACAATCATATACTGACGTACACTCAAACTTTTCCCCACACACTCACACACACATTCTCTCTCACGCATTTTCATGAAATCTCATGCTCACGCAACCCACATTGTCCACATCTCTCTCAATATATCGTTCTCTCTCTCTCACTCACACACACAACATGCACCCACTCGCACAGGCAGACAATCACAGACACTCTGTATTCCACATTTTTTCTCTCACAGACACAGGCATTCACTCACTTCATCACACACATTCACAGAAGCACGCGCACATTAATCTCAAGTACGCACTCACTCTGTAACACACGCACACGCCCAGAATCAAATACTCATTCAATATCACACTGTCACAATGCCACACATTCGATTTCACCCTCACACACACTTTCACTCACAGACTCAGACACACATGCACGCAGACACAAACCAACATGCACACACACACAGATTCTGTCACACAGTTACAATATCATAAAGTCAATGTCTCACACACATTGGCACTGTCACTCTCTATCTCGCACAAGCAGGCAGACACACAGATTCAAATAGTTACTCACAAACCCTCACAAAAACCTCTCAGCTCTCACACTTGTACGCATTCACATATCACACTCACTCACCAACTCTTGCAGAGAAGCACTCATGTGCATCAACAAGCAATCGCAAACACATTCAGAAACACTCTCCCTCTCTAATACTTTCACTAACACGCATATTCACACTTTCTCTCAAAACTCTAAATGTCACACACCCTGCTGCCCCACCATAAACAGTAACGCATTCATACAATCACGCACTCTTTCACATTACAAACTCATTTTTGCACTCTCAAAATGACGCACTCTTACGCAGACACTATTAACGCACTCATACACACACATAAACACATACTTCCTAAATCACAAATACAGAAAGTCATAGTCATACTGACTCACAAGCTCTCCCTCGCACGCTCTCCATCACATACACACACACACTCACAGCCTCTCAGGTACAAAGTAATATATTTGCCCCGCACTCTCACACACACAGATACACATTTGCTCAATCTTATCCAGTGTTTGTCTATGTGTGTGTGTGTGTTTGTGTCTGTGGGTTTGTATGTCTTATGTGGATGTGTTTATTGTTTGTGTGTGTTTTATGCACGTTAATATCCCGAGCGTGTGGGAGTGACCCTGTTTGTGTGTGTGGATGTGTGTGAAGATGAGTGTTTTCAGGCAGAAATTCAACCATGATCTTATTGGATGCCGGACTGACTCTAATGCCCGAATGGCCACCTCATTGTCCCAAGTACTTAATTCATTACTCACCTTAAGGATTTCTATTTGTCCTAATTGCTGATAGTGCAATGGCGGGCGCTGCTCCCACCGTCGCCCGCGGATGGGAAAGCCGTCTATCAGTGAGCAGGGCCGCACGGCACTCTTGGAGAGTGAACCGACTGCACATGCGCAACAATATTGCCTGCTTAACAGGAAACTGATACTCATTTTTCATTTAATTATTATCACTACTATTATTATTTAGCTCCTCGACGGGTCAGAGTTCCAATTCCTTCTCCATTCTGAAGAGTCGATTCTTCCTTTTTCTTTGTCGATTCAAAATAAATGCCTGCAATAAAACACTGAAGCCAGGAGGCCATGGACAGAGATAAACACGCAGAGGGAGAGATAGCCAGAGAGAGGGGGAGAACGACATTTAAGAGCAAAGATGAAAGGAAAGAGACAGCAAGAGCCAAAGAGTGACAAAGAAAGAGTGTGAGATAGAGACACAGAGAAAGAGGCACAGATAAAGAGGGAGAATGAAAGAGAGAGAGAGATAAAAAAGAGCGAGTGTGCAAGAGGGGGAGAGAGAAAGAGGGAAATAGAGTGGGAGAGAGTGAGAGAGAAATACAAAAAGGCAGATATAAATATCTAGAGAGATGGACACATAGACAGATAGATAGGTAGACAAACAGAGAAACAGATAGAGAGACAGACAAACATAAATGCAGAAAGGCAGATAGAGGGAGAGAGACAGCGAAGGAAAGCAAGAGAGGTGAAGAGAAGCACAGAAATACTCACACAGATTGAAAGGGACAGAGAAGTTGAGAGTGCGTGATAGAGACCCTCCGACACACACACAAACACAGATACACACACGGACAAACACACATACTCACAGACAAAAGAGATAGAGAGAAATGGAGAGAAAGAGAGAAAGGAAAATTTAAAGTGTGAGAGGCAGAGGACAGAAAAGGAGAAGCACGTACACACAGACACGTGGTCACAGACACAGAAAAAGAGAGAGAGAGCTGAAAGGGGTAGGGCGATCGAAAGGGAGAAATAGAGAGATTTTCTGGGAGAGAAAGAGAGGATGAGGCAGAGAGAGAGATAGAGAGACGGGCAGAGAGAATGAGAGAGTGAAAGAGGGAGAAGGAGGGGGGCAGAGTGCATGACATAGGGCGAGAGCGAAAGTGCAAGAGAGAGAGAGAGATAACACTGTTTGGCCGGGTGTTTAACAGTGAGGTTGAGTGTCTAGGTCGACAGTAAAAAATAGATGGAATGGTCAAATTAGCAGATAAGTGGCAGATGTAATTTAAAAGTCTGAGGTGATACGGTTTGGAAGGAGTAGTTTTACAAGGAAGCATTCAATGAACGGCATGACACTAGGAATTACTGAGGAACAAAGGGACCTTGGCGTTTGTGTTCAATGATATCTGAAGGCGGAGCGGCATGTTATTGGGGTGGTGAACAAGGCATTTGGGACACTTGCCTTTATCAATCGAGGCGTAGATTACAAAATTAGGAGGACATGTTGGAGTTGCATAGAACCTTGGTGAGTCCACAGCTGGAGTACTGTGGTACTGTGTGCAGTTCTGGTCAATACATTATAGGAAGGGGGTGATTGCACTGGAGGGGGTGCAGAGGGGATTCACGAGGATGTTGCCTGGGATGAAACATTTAAGTTATGAAGAGAGGTTGGATGCGCTTGGGTTGTTTTCATGGGAGCAGAGAAGACTGAGGGACCACCTGATCGACGTGTACCCGATTATGAGGGGCATGGACAGGGTGCATAGGGAGCAGCTGTTAACCTTAGTTGAAGGGTCAGTCACAAGCGGGCATAGGTTCAATGTGAGGGGCAAAAGATTTACAGGGAATGTGAGGAAAAACTTTTTTTTTTTCCAGGGGGTTGTGACAGTCTGGAATGCATTGCCAGGGAGGGTGGTGGAGGCGGGTTGTCTCACATCCTTTAAAAAGTACATGGATTGAGCAACTTGGCACGTCATTATCATTCAACACTATGTGCCAAGTGCTGGTAAAATGGGATTAGGTAGGTAGCGTCACGTGTTTTCTCACGTTTCGGTGTCAATGGGCCGAAGGGCCTCTTCTGCACTGTGATTCCATGTTTCTGTGATTCTGAGAGAGTGAGTGAGAGAGAGA
>NW_027599306.1:0-28331 GCF_964194155.1 Cetorhinus maximus | reverse complement strand
TGTTCAACATGGAGAGGAGCACTGATTCATCAACTGAGGGAGGGCGGTACGTGGTCATCAGCAGGAGGTTTCCTTGCCCATGTTTGACCTGATCGTGAGACTTCATAGGGTCCAGAGTTAATCTTCAGGACTCCCAGGGCACTGTGTTGCCACCTCTGCTGGGTCGGTTCTGCTGGTGGGACAGGACATACCCAGGGACACTGACGGTAGGGTCTGGGACGTTATCTGTCAGATCTGATTCCATGAGTTTGGTTAGGCCACGCTGCTGCTTGAGTTATCTGTGAGACAGCTCTCCCAATTTTGGCACTAGCTTGCCGGTGTTAGTAAGGGAGACTTTTGCAGGGTCGACATTGCTGAGATTTCCGTTGTCATTTCTGGTGCCTAGATCGATGCTGGGTGGCCTGTCAAGGCCGTATTGAATGAACGGCATGACACTAGGAAGTTCACAGGAACAAAGGGACCTTGGCGTGTGTGTCCAGAGATCTCTGAAGGTGGAGGGGCATGTTAGTGGGGTGGTGAAAAAGGCATATGGGACACTTGCCTTTATCAATCGAGGCATAGATTACAAAAGTAGGGAGGTCATGTTGGAGTTGTATAGAGCCTCGGTGAGGCCACAGCTGGAGTACTGTGTGCAGTTCTGGTCGCCACATTATAGGAAGGATGTGATGGCACTGGAGGGGGTGCAGAGGAGATTCACCAGGGTGTTGCCTGGATGAAACGTTTAAGTGATGAAGAGATGTTGGATAGACTTGGGTTGTTTCCGTTGGAGCAGAGAAGACTGAGGGGCGACCTGATCGAGGTGTACAAGATTATGAGGGGCATGGACAGGGTGGATAGGGAGCAGCTGTTCCCCTTAGTTGAAGGGTCAGTCACAAGGGGGCATAAGTTCAAGGTGAGGGGCAGGAGGTTTAGGGGGGGATGTGAGGAAAAACTTTTTTGACCCAGAGGGCGGTGAGGGTCTGGAATGCGCTGCCTGGGAGGGTGGTGGAGGCGGGTTAGCCTCACATCCTTTAAAAAGTACCTGGATGAGCAATTGGCACCTCATAAACATTCAAGGCTATGGGGCCAAGTGCTGGTAAATGGGATTAGGTAGGTAGGTCAGGTGTTTCTCACGTGTCGGTGCAGACTCGATGGGCCGAAGGGCCTCTTGTGCTCTGTGTGATTCTGATCCTGTCCAGTTTTGTTCCCTTGTCACAACTGAATGGCTTGTTGGCCATTTCACAGTCAACCACATTGCTGTGGTCCTGTAGTTACATATAGGGCAGGTTCCCTTCCCTGGAGGGCATTAGTGAACCATCTGGGCTTTTACAACAATGGTTTCATGGTCATCATTAGACTTTTAATTCCAGATTATTGTCGAATTCAAATGCCACTATTTGCCGTGGCGGGATTGGAACACGGGACCCTAAAGCATTACCCCCGGGTTCTGGGTCATTAGTCCAACGACAAAGCCACTACACCATCACCTCCCCTCACGCTATTAGGATGGAGTTACAGCATTTTAACCCCAGCGACAGTGAAGGAACGGCCGATATATTTCCAAGTCAGGATGGTGAGTGGCTTGGAGGGGAACTTCCAGGTGGTGGTGTTCCCATGTGTCTGCTGCCCTTGTCCTTCTAGATGGTAGTGGTCGTGGGTTTGGAAGGTGCTGCCTAAGGAGCCTTGGTGTGTTCCTGCGGTGTATCTTGTAGATGGTACACACACTGCTGCTACTGTCCGTTGGTGGTGGGAGGGAGTGGATGTTTGTGGATGAGGTGCCGATCAAGCGGGGCTGCTTTGTCCTGGACGGTGTCGAGCTTCTCGAGTGTTGTGGGAGCTGCACTCATCCAGGCAAGTGGGGAGTGACCCATCACACTTCTGACTTGTGCCTTGTAGATGGTGGACAGGCTTTGGGGAGTCAGGAGGTGAGTGACTCTCTGCAGGATTCCCAGCCTCTGACCTGCTCTTGTATCCACAATATTTATATGGCTGGTCCAGCTCTGGTTCTGGTCAATGGTAACCACCAGGATGTTGATATGTGTTTGTTTGTGTGTCTGTCAATGTGTCTGTATGTGTGTCTGTGTGTGAGAATGTGCCTGTGTGTGTGTGTATATATATGTGTGCCTGTGCATGTGTGTTTCTGTGAGTGTGTGTAATTGTGCTTTTGTGTGTGTTAGTGAAAGTGTGTGTGTGTGAGTTTGTGTGTGAGATTGTGTGTCTGTGAGATTGTGTGCATATGTGCATGTGTGTGTGTGTGTGTGAGCGACTTTGTCTCTGTGTGTGTGTTTTTGTGTGTGAGAGAGAGAGAGAGAAAGAGTGCATATTTACATGTGTGCGTGTCTGTCCATTTGCATGTGTGTGTGTCCGTGTGTGCATATGTGTGTCTGTGTGTTTATGTGTGTCTGCGTTTCTGTGATTGTGTGCCTGTGAGTAAGTGTGTGTCTATGTATGTATGTGCGTGTCAATGTGTGTGTGTCTGAGTGAGTGTGTGCCTATGTATGTATGTGCGTGTGTGTGTGTGTCTATGTATGTATGTGTGTGCCTGTGTGTGTGTGTCTGAGTGAGTGTGTGCCTATGTATGTATGTGCGTGTGTGTGTGTGTGTGTCTATGTATGTATGTGTGTGCCTGTGTGTGTGTGTCTGAGTGAGTGTGTGCCTATGTATGTATGTGCGTGTCTGTATGTGTCTGAATGTGTCTATGTATGTGTGTATCTGCGTGTCTGTGTGTCCATTTGTGACTGAGTGAGTGTGTGTCTACTTGTGTGTGTGTGTGTGTGTGTGTGCGCGCCTGAGTGAGTGTGTGTCTGTGCCTGAGTGAGTGTGTGTCTATGTGTGTGTGTGCGTGTATGTGTGTGTGTGCCTGAGTGAGTGTGTGTCTATGTATGTGTGTGTGTGTGTGTGTGTGTGTGTGTGAGTGTGCGCCTGAGTGAGTGTGTGTCTATGTATGTGTGTATGTGTGTGTGTGCCTGAGTGAGTGTGTGTCTATGTATGCGTGTGCGTGTCTGTGTGTGTGTGCCTGAGTGAGTGTGTGTCTATGTATATGTGCGTGTGTGTGTGTCTGAGTGTGTGTGTGTGTGTGCCTGAGTGTGTGTCTATGTTATGTGTGTGTGTGTGTGTCAGAGTGTGTGTGCCTGAGTGAGTGTATGTCTATGTATGTGTGTGCGTGTGTGCCTGAGTGTGTGTCTATGTATGTGTGTGTGTGTGTGTGTGTGTGTGTGTGTGTGCGCCTGGGTGAGTGTGTGTCTATGTATGTGTGCGCGTGTGTGCCTGAGTGTGTGTCTATGTATGTGTGTGTGTGTGTGTGCCTGAGTGAGTGTATGTCTATGTATGTGTGTGCGTGTGTGCCTGAGTGTGTGTCTATGTATGTGTGTGTGCCTGAGTGAGTGTATGTCTATGTATGTGTGTGCGTGTGTGCCTGGGTGTGTGTCTATGTATGTGTGTGTGTGTGTGTGTGTGTGTGCCTGGGTGAGTGTGTGTCTATGTATGTGTGCGCGTGTGTGCCTGAGTGTGTGTCTATGTATGTGTGTGTGTGCCTGAGTGAGTGTATGTCTATGTATGTGTGTGCGTGTGTGCCTGAGTGTGTGTCTATGTATGTGTGTGTGTGCCTGAGTGAGTGTGTGTCTATGTATGTGTGTGCGTGTGTGCCTGAGTGTGTGTGTGTCTATGTATGTGTGTGTGCCTGAGTGAGTGTATGTCTATGTATGTGTGTGCGTGTGTGCCTGAGTGTGTCTATGTATGTGTGTGTGTGTGTGTGTGTGTGTGTGTGCCTGGGTGAGTGTGTGTCTATGTATGTGTGCGCGTGTGTGCCTGAGTGTGTGTCTATGTATGTGTGTGTGTGTGTGTGCCTGAGTGAGTGTATGTCTATGTATGTGTGTGCGTGTGTGCCTGAGTGTGTGTCTATGTATGTGTGTGTGTGCCTGAGTGAGTGTGTGTCTATGTATGTGTGTGCGTGTGTGCCTGAGTGTGTGTCTATGTATGTGTGTGTGCCTGAGTGACTGTGTGTCTATGTATGTGTGTGCGTGTGTGCCTGAGTGAGTGTGTGTCTATGTATGTGTGTGTGCGTGTCTGTGTGTGTGTCTATGTATGTGTGTGTGTGTGTGTGCCTGAGTGAGTGTGTGTCTATGTCTGTGTGTATGCGTGTGTGCCTGAGTGAGTGTGTCTATGTATGTGTCTGTGTGTGTGCCTGAGTGAGTGTGTGTCTATGTATGTGTGTGTGTGTGTGTGTGTGTGTGTGCCTGAGTGAGTGTGTGTGTATGTGTGTGTGTGTGTGTGTCTGTGTGTGTGCCTGAGTGAGTGTGTGTGTATGTGTGTGTGTGTGTGCGTGTGTGTGCGTGTCTGCGTGTGTGCCTGAGTGAGTGTGTGTGTATGTGTGTGTGTGTGTGTGTGCCTGAGTGAGTGTGTGTGTATGTGTGTGTGTGTGTGTGTGTGTGTGCCTGAGTGAGTGTGTGTCTATGTGTGTGTGTGTGTGTGTGTGTGTGCCTGAGTGAGTGTGTGTCTATGTGTGTGTGTGTGTGTGTGTGTGTGTGTGCCTGAGTGAGTGTGTGTCTATGTGTGTGTGTGTGCCTGAGTGAGTGTGTGTCTATGTATGTGTGTGCGTGTGTGCCTGAGTGAGTGTGTCTATGTATGTGTGTGCGTGTGTGCCTGAGTGAGTGTGTGTGTGTGCCTGAGTGAGTGTGTGTCTATGTATGTGTGTGCGTGTGTGCCTGAGTGAGTGTGTGTGTGTGCCTGAGTGAGTGAGTGTGTGTCTATGTGTGTGTATGTGTGTGCGTGTCTGTGTGTGTGTGTGTGTGTGTGTGTCTGTGTGTGTGTGTGTGCGTCTGTGTGTGCGCGTACGTTTCTGTGAGAGGCATTCACAAGTGCCGCCACTTCCCGAATCTAACCCAACCGGCGTCATTCCAAATCGGCCGCTGTCGCCCGTGGTCCACCCCAACCTAAACCTGGTCCCCTCGAGCTGACCGGAGCACGGATTCAGGCGCTGCTGTCAATGGCGGGCGCCCCGTCTCCGCGCCACGGCCCAGGCCCAGGCGGCAATCCCAGCCCCGGGGCGACTCCCGGCTCGACCCCCGACGTGGCCACTTACCGATCACCGTGACCCTGGCCCTGTCGCTCAGGGTGGAATTGTAGCGCTGACCCCGCCTCTCCAGCTGGTACATGCAGGTGTAAAAGCCGCTCTGGCTCAGGTTGACGTTCCGGACCACGAAGGTGACGTTCGAGTACTCGGCTTCCGCCTCCAGGGAGCTGGTGTAGGAGGCCTCGCCGACCTTCTGCAGGTAGAAGGAGGCCCCGAGGTGGTAACTGGGCGAGGCACATTGGATTCGGAGGGACTCCCCTTGTGCGAATATACTGGAGGTCCTTAACACGGCGATTTCTGGGCTTTGAAGCTGCTCTGGGTCAAAAGAAAACATCGTGAATAAAACATTTGCCCCCAAAGCCCTCAGGTCACAGGGGTCGACAAATGTGGAAGGTCCTGAGGGGACCTGACAGGGCAGACGCTGAGAGGAGGTTTCTCCCCCTCATGGGAGAGGAGGCACTCGGTAAACACAAAGGGTCGCCCATTTAGGGCGGAGATTGTTTTCTCGATCTTTCACGGGACGCGGGCTTCGCTGGCCGGGCCCAGCATTTCTATTGCCCGTCCCTGGTTGCCCCTTGAGAAGGTGGTGGGTGAGCTGCCTTCTTGAACCAGTCTGTGTGGTGTAGGTACACCCACAGTGCTGTTAGGGAGGGAGTTCCAGGATTTTGTCCCTGTGGTGTAGGTACACCCACAGTGCTGTTAGGGAGTTCCAGGATTTTGTCCCATGTGCTGTAGGTACACCCACAGTGCTGTTAGGGAGGGAGTTCCAGGATTTTGTCCCTGTGGTGTAGGTACACCCACAGTGCTGTTAGGGAGGGAGTTCCAGGATTTTGTCCCTGTGGTGTAGGTACACCCACAGTGCTGTTAGGGAGGGAGTTCCAGGATTTTGTCCCCTGTGGTGTAGGTACACCCACAGTGCTGTTAGGGAGGGAGTTCCAGGATTTTGTCCCCTGTGGTGTAGGTACACCCACAGTGCTGTTAGAGAGGGAGTTCCAGGATTTTGTCCGTGTGGTGTAGGTACACCCACAGCGCTGTTAGGGAGGGAGTTCCAGGATTTTGTCCCCGTGTGGCGTAGGTACACCCACAGTGCTGTTAGGGAGGGAGATCCAGGATTTTGTCCCCTGTGGTGTAGGTACACCCACAGTGCTGTTAGGGAGGGAGATCCAGGATTTTGTCCCCTGTGGTGTAGGTACACCCACAGTGCTGTTAGGGAGGGAGTTCCAGGATTTTGTCCCCTGTGGTGTAGGTACACCCACAGTGCTGTTAGGGAGGGAGTTCCAGGATTTTGTCCCTGTGGTGTAGGTACACCCACAGTGCTGTTAGAGAGGGAGTTCCAGGATTTTGTCCGTGTGGTGTAGGTACACCCACAGCGCTGTTAGGGAGGGAGTTCCAGGATTTTGTCCCCGTGTGGCGTAGGTACACCCACAGTGCTGTTAGGGAGGGAGATCCAGGATTTTGTCCCCTGTGGTGTAGGTACACCCACAGTGCTGTTAGAGAGGGAGATCCAGGATTTTGTCCCCTGTGGTGTAGGTACACCCACAGTGCTGTTAGGGAGGGAGTTCCAGGATTTTGTCCCCTGTGGTGTAGGTACACCCACAGTGCTGTTAGGGAGGGAGATCCAGGATTTTGTCCTGTGTGGTGTAGGTACACCCACAGTGCTGTTAGGGAGAGAGTTCCAGGATTTTGTCCCCTGTGGTGTAGGTACACCCACAGTGCTGTTAGGGAGGGAGATCCAGGATTTTGTCCTGTGTGGTGTAGGTACACCCACAGCGCTGTTAGGGAGGGAGTTCCAGGATTTTGACCCATCGACAGTGAAGGAACGGCCGATATATTTCCAAGTCAGGATGGTGAGTGTCTCGGAGGGGAACTTCCAGGTGGTGGTGTTCCCCATGTACTGAACCATGTGAAAAGGGATCACTGACATTGAACCGAAGTGTTGTCAAGCAACAGATACAGAAAATGCTGGAGAAACTCAGCAGGTCTGGCAGCATATGTGGAGAGAGAAACAGAGTTAACATTTTCAGTCAGCATGACTCATCTTCAGAGCTAAGTAGAAGTAGAAATGTGATGGGTTTTACACTATTTAAGAGGAGATACTGCAAAATAGAATTCGGGGATAGGTGGGGGCTAAGGAGAGAGTGACAATGATGCCATATTTGCAATAGGGAGTGTTAAAGGCTAAAGGAGATGCTGATAGTGGAATAAAGGTAAGATCGCAGAATGTGTCAAGAGCAGATTAACACATTACATTAACACTATTAAGACATTCTGCCTCCTTACCTTTATGCCACTCATTGCAACAAACTAATGTCAATAACTCTGCAATTTTCTGATTGGAATGATAAGCCAGGCTATATATATATCTCAAGGCATCCAGTAATAAATGGCACTGACCCATGTCCTTGGTCCTCTGACCGATTTTAGTCCAATTAGATAGGGTCTTCACTCAGGTCTGCATCTGCCCTCCAGCAGATTTGTGGGAGTGCTGAGTTGTTTGGTATAATTGTACTGGAACCGTTGGGTCTCTCAGGATGACAGCACATCTGTGTCCGTGCCACACCCTCAATTGGGGAAGAAGGCCAGTCTCATTCTTGATTGGTCTTCATGACTTATACATGACTCCAGATCCACATGAAGATGGTTGAATTTAACTGCCCCTCAGAAATGGCCCTGGAAACCACCCAGTTAACCTTTTTCAGGTCAATGAGGGATGGGTGATAAATGGTGGCATTGCCAGTAATGCCCACACCCTGAGAACGAATGAAACAAAAGGCACCAGCCTCCCTCCTATATCTGATGTAAGTGGCCAATATTCGTGTGTGGACTTGAACAGTGAATTTTAACACATGATCCAAACTCAATAGCGTTAGCATAACCTGTTAACCTGCTGTTGCCACATTCTGCTTTCTCGCCTTCACGCCGCTATCCGCACCTTCTTTAGTCTTTAACGCCCTCTTTCTATTGCGCCCTTGACATCTTTATCGATCTATCATGAGCGCCCACCTATCCCTGACCTTCTATCTCTCTCCACTTGCCACAGAGCGTGAAATCCATCACATTTCTACTTCTCTCTGGCTACGAAGGAGATTCACACCGACTCAAAACGTTAACTCCGTCTCTCCCGCCAGCGGAGATTTTTTTTAAAAATTATTTCCCAGCCTTTTCCGTTTTTAGTTCAGGTTTTCCCAGCGTCCGCAGGATCCGGGCCCCCACTTCCTTGGCCTTGTCGGCACTTCCCATTCAACAGAAGGACATCGTCCGGCCAAATCCTTACCTGAACAGATCACGCCCGCGTCATTATTCTGGCGACAGGTCCGGGGCATGATGACCTGCGACGGGCAGGACCACAGGAACTTCTCCGTCCCATTGCAGCGGACGTTCTCCAGCAGGGTTGGCCCTGCACCTTCTCCGAAGTGGCCGCCGGGAGTGGCCGATTGGCCAAACCCGCAGCCCACCTGGTGGCACACCACCTGGGCGTCGACAATGTCCCACCCGAAATCGCAGATGGTTCCCCAGGTGCCATTGTAGAAAGCTTCGACTCTACCGGAGCAGGAGGTGGGTCCATCCACAAGCCGAAGTTTAGCATTTTCTGTTGAGTGGGGAAAACAAACACTGCAACATTGACGATCCAAACACACACGATAAAAAGAGTCATCGGAGGGTCTATACCATTCGGCATGTTCCATAGCCCATTGCAGACAACTCCAAGGATGGGAAACGAATTATATTTCTTTAAAAAGCATTTATTCGGTTCAACGGATTAGCTTGCTGTTTACGTGGCACCTGTACCTGCGAATTGGGAGCACTAGTGGGCCAGGCAAACAACGCTAGACGAACTAAGTGACAGCCATTCACTGACTCATTCCTCGGGCGTCGCCTTGACCAATCAGGATCAAGCTGCCTGGTTTAAATTTCAAGCAACACTCGACAGTTAACTGTCAGTCACCAACACTGGGGCGCCCTCCACGGCAACGCCTCTCTACCAATCAGAGCCCACGTGCCAACCAATCGGCACACTCTTCACATGCGGTACGAATTGTTGTTTCCCCCCTCCCCTCCCCCCACCCCCGCACTTGTAATGCGAAGTGTCCTGATGAGTGCAAAGGTGCAAAGATTCGACGTGTCTCTCTTTTCACCTGAAAGCCGGCCTTACCTACGACCGCGATCTCCACCAATGCGCTGTCCTCGGACGCAAAGACCAGCTCCGCCACCTCCAACTGGTAGTTGCACCAGTAGGTCCCCTCGTGGCTCTTGTTAATGTGCTCGAGATCGAACTTCACGTTGCCCTGACTGGAGGAGATCACGCCCGTTAAGACTGGCGTCTCTTCGCCCATTTTGTATAGGGCCATCTGCGCACCCTTGTACAGGGAAGACGCCCCACACACAAACTTGATGGTGTCTTCCTTGAAGAATAGACCATTTCCAGATACTGTCAACGTCGGCGGAGGTGGCTGAGCTGTGGCGACAGAAAACAAGACTTTGTTTCTTCTAAAAGACTTGCTTTTGACCACTGAAGGCCTTCCTTGCCACACTGGAGGACAGTCCTCCATTTGCCAATCGGACATTCTGCGCGTTCTGCGTGAACGAACTCGACTGGTCAGACCACATTTGGAATATTGTGAGCAATTCTGGGCCCCCGTCTCTCAGGGAAGGATGTGCTGGCCCTGGAGAGGGTCCCAGAGGAGGTTCACGAGAACGATCCCAGGAATGAAAGGCTTAACCTATGAGGAACGTTTGAGGACTCTGGGTCTATACTCGATGGAGTTTAGAAGGATGAGGGGGGATCTGATTGAAACATACAGAATACTGAAAGGCCTGGATAGACTGGACGTGGGGAAGATGCTTCCATGAGTAGGAGAGACTAGGACCCGAGGGCACAGCCTCAGAGTAAAGGGAAGACCTTTTAGAACAGAGATGAGGAGAAACTTCTTTAGCCAGAGAGTGGTGAATCTATGGAATTCATTGCCACAGAAGGCTGTGGAGGCCAGGTCATTGAGTGTATTTAAGAGCGAGATAGATAGGTTCTTGATTGGTAAGGGGGTCAAAGGTTACGGGGAGAAGGTGGGAGAATGGGGTTGAGAAACTTATCAGCCATGATTGAATGGCGGGGCAGACTCGATGGGCCGAATGGCCTAATTTCTGCTCCTATGTCTTATGGTCTCTTATGGTGCCAAGCAACTGAACCCAGGCCGATGGTGGCCTTCTGCTCCACTCACTAGTCATGCAACCAATTGAGTTAAGCGATGTAGGAGGCAGGTAAGCTTTGGGGAAGAGTCAGGAGGTGAGTTACTCGCTGCACAATTCCCAGCCTCTGACCTGCTCTTGTAGACACAGGGACAGAGGGGCACAGGGACAGGGGTGGGCCATTCAGCCCATCGAGCCTTCTCCGCCATTGAATTGGCTCCTGGCAGGTCATCGACCTCTCCGCCACTTTCCCGCGATACCTCCATATCCCTTGACGTCACTGGTCCCCAGAAACCCATCGACTTCTCTCTCGAAACTCACTGACTGAGTTTCCACAGCCCTCTGGGGTAGAGAATTCCAAAGAATCACCCTGTGCTAGCTGCCAGCATCATCCAATGCAGAGGGACGTTACTGCAAGGTGTCCAAGAGGTCTTAGATGGGAAAATTGCGCCATTTCCCGGCCGTGCAAGTGACAAAATGGCGCCTCAGTTTTCTAGCCCCAAACCCCCGTGCCGATCTCCATCAAAACTTGGACAACATTCAGGCTTGGGCTGACCAGTGGCAAGTAACCTTCAGGCCGCCCAAGTGCCAGGCAATGGCCATCTCCAACAAGAGCGAATCTAACCATCTCCCCTTGGCATTCAATACCATTACCATCGCTGAGTTACCAACTATCAACATCCTGGGGGTGAGGGTGGTTACCATTGACCAGAAACTGAGCTGAACCCCACCCCCACATAAATCCTGCACAATGGAGGTACACCAGATTAATCACTGGGGTGTTGGGATTTCTTATGAGGAGAGACTGGGGGGGGACAGGGTCTGTATTCCCTGGAGTTCCGAAGGATGAGGGGTAGCCTCACTCAAACCTAGGAAAATCTTACAGGGCGTGACAGGGTGGATGAAGGTTGGATGCACAATTTGGCTGGTGAGCCTAGAACTGGGGGGGACCGAATGTCAGGGTAATGGGCTGGGGTGAGGAAGGATTTCTTCACTCAGATGGGGTGGGGGGTGAATCTTTGGGATTCCCAGCCAAGAGGGTTGTGGAAGCTCAATCATTGGCCACGATCAAGAGTGAACATCTGGAGACTAATGACATCGATGCTTATGAAGATAGTGTGGGAAAGTGGCGGAGAGGTAGATGATCAGCCATGAGATAATCCAATGATGGACATAAGACCTAGGAGCAGAAATTAGGCCAATCGGCCCATCGAGTCTGCTCCGCCATTCAATCATGGCTGATAGGTTTCTCAACCCCATTCTCCCGCCTTCTCCCCGTAACTTTGATCCCCTTACCAATCAAGAACCTATCTATCTCGGTCTTAAATACACTCAATGACCTGGCCTTCACAGCCTTCTGTGGCAATGAATTCCATAGATTCACCCACACTCTAGCGAAAGAAGTTTCTCCTCATCTCTGTTCTAAAAGGTCTTCCCTTTACTCTGAGGCTGTGTCCTCGGGTCCTGGTCTCTCCTGCTAATGGAAACATCTTCCCCACGTCCACTCTATCCAGGCCTTTCAGTATTCTGTAATTTTCAATCAGATCCCCCCTCATCCTTCTAAACTCCATCGAGTATAGACCCAGAATCCTCAAACATTCCTCACATGTTAAGCCTTTCATTCCTGGGATCATTCTCGTGAACCTCCTCTGGACCCTCTCCAGGGCCAGCACATCGCAGGAACAGGCTCGATGGGCTGAATAGCCCACTCCTGTTCCTGCATCCCTATGTCCCTGTGCCTACAAGAGCAGGTCAGAGGCTGGGAATTCTGCGGCGAGTAACTCCTCTCCTGACTCCCCAAAGCCTGCCTACCCTCCACATTGCTTAGCTCAACTAGTCACATGACTAGTGTGATGACCATTAGGCCGCCAACTGCCTGGGTTCAATTGCTTGGAACGGTCTAGGTAGTTCATGTAGGTTGACTCCTTAGCTTCTCCCATGCTTAAATTGGGTTGGGGGGGTGGTGGAGGGAGGTGGGGGTTGAGGATCAGTCTGTATAACCCATGTCCCTTGCACATTAGCCTGAGGCCCCTGTATCACGGGTCCACTGATATTATCACTATGCCGCCATCTCAGGCCGATAAATGGCAGATGGAATTTAACCCTGAAAAGTGTGAGGTGATACACTTTGGAAGGAGTAATTTGACAAAGAAGTATTCAATGAACGGCATGACACTAGGAAGTTCTGAGGAACAAAGGGACCTTGGCGTGTGTGTCCATAGATCTCTGAAGGCGGAGGGGCATGTTAGTGGGGTGGTGAAAAAAGAATATGCAGCACTTGCCTTTATCAATCGAGGCATAGATTACAAAAGTAGGGAGGTCATGTTGTAGTTGTATAGAACCTCGGTGAAGCCACAGCTGGAGTACTGTGTGCAGTTCTGGTCGCCACATTATAGGAAGGATGTGATTGCACTGGAGGATGTGCAGAGGAGATTCACCAGGATGTTGCCTGGGATGAAACATTTAAGTTATGAAGAGAGGTTGGATAGACTTGGGTTGTTTTCGTTGGAGCAGAGAAGACTGAGTGGCGACCTGATCGAGGTGTACAAGATTATGAAGGGCATGGACGGGTGGATAGGGAGCAGCTGTTCCCCTTAGTTGAAGGGTCAGTCACAAGGGGACACAAGTTCAAGTTGAGGGGCAGGAGGTTTAGGGGGGGGGATGTGAGGAAAAACATTTTTACCCAGAGGGTGGTGAGGGTCTGGAATGCGCTGCCTGGGAGGGTGGTGGAGGCGGGTTAGCCTCACATCCTTTAAAAAGTACCTGGATGAGCACTTGGCATGTCATAAACATTCAAGGCTATGGGGCCAAGTGCTGGTCAATGGGATTAGGTAGGTAGGTCAGGTGTTTCTCACGTGTCGGTGCAGACTCGATGGGCCGAAGGGCCTCTTCTGCACTGTGTGTGTGATTCTGTGATCCTCCGATCTCTCCGGGACTTGCTCATTCTCTCCACGCATATTGCCGATCGTCTGTCTCCCTCTCTAACCCCGGAGAGATACTTCCATGTCTCCCTCGTAGATATTGACCAATTCCCATTGCCTGAAAACTGACCGATCCCCACCCCCAACCCCCAAGACCCCAGCTTTATGTTCAAGGGGTGAATCAAGGGTGGACCCCAGGAGACGGTTTCGCGCACACACAAAACAACCCGAGCTGGGGCGGGGTGGAGGGGAGCATTCGGCCTATCAAGACCGTCCCAGCGTTGAGCAGACCTGCACCCCACCCCCCAACTTTTTCGCATTTTCGTTCATGGGGTGCGGCTGTCGCTGGCCGGGTTTAGCGCTTTGTTGCCCATCCCTCGCAGGACCTTGAGAAGGTGCTGGTGAGTTGCCTTCTGGAGCCTCTGCGGGGGCGTGGGTACACACCCTCAGCGCGGTGAGGGAGGGAGGGAAGTCCAGGGTCTGGACCCGGAGGCAGCGAAGGGGACGGCCGATATCGTTCGAGGGCGAGTGACTTGGAAGGGGAACTGGACCTCACCCCCACCCCCACCCCCAGCACATCCACCGCTCCATTCGCCCGCCCAGATTGTACATTCCGCACCATCGCTAGTGACTAGCGGCCCAGCACGCTTAAAGGGCAAGTGTAGACACTCGCGCACAGGAACTTGTGTAAAATAACACTGCTTACGTATGTACATAAGCATCTGCAGTGGTTGACTATGACTGTGGATATAAAATGATGCTGGGTGGATGGATGCAATGACTCCTGGACTCCAGTTTTGCTGAAATATATTCTGTAAGTTTTTTTTTTGTAGAATTCGCATTATGGGCAACTTTTGAGGGAATTTTAATTTCCAATGCATTACATGGTTCCTGAGGTCTGTTGGCAGTGTCGGAACTAAGCAGGCATCGCTGGGAGTGTTATGTGTATGTGTGTGCATGTGCTCGATTCATTTTAATACTGGGAGCAGGAAAAGGCAAAAACGACCCCGTACGCGCGGGCATTACCAGAGCACGTGGCAGTAGCCCCGTTCAATCGATCGCAGCTGATCCCGCTGATCCAGGCTCTCGCCGGACAGACCCACAGGTGGGCCTCGGCGCCGCTGCACTGGACCATGCTCAGCCAGATGGGTTTCTGGATGTCGGCGAACTGCGACGGGTCCATTTGCCCCTTGGCAAAACCGCAGCCAAGCTGCCTGCAGACCACCTGCACGTCCGTGATGCCCCAGAATTCGCCGCACACCGAACCCCAGGTTGCGTTGTAGTACACCTGAACGGTGCCCGAGCAGTCGTTCTCTCCGTTGACTAAGCGGAGTGCCACGTCATCTGCAAGAGAGGAAACACGTTAGCCCGGCCAGTTGGAAATTAGCCCTCTGGGGAGATGGTGGTGTAACGGTAACATCACTGGGCTAGTAATCCCAAAGTCCCAGGCTAGTGGTCTGGTGGACGTGAGTTCACCAGCAGCCAGTGGGGATTGATACTCAACTAATAAATCTGCAATTCTAAAGCTGGCCTCGTTGCTGTTAACCGTCTATCAGCAATTGTTGCAAAATCCTAATAGCCTTTAGGGAAGGACATGCGCTTTGGGTTTGGCCTACATGTGACTCCTACAGTATGGTTGCTTGAAATGTTCAAGGGATGGGCAGCTCTGACTGAGATGAATCCAAAATCTGCCCCTATTTCGCCTTATCCCTAGTACAGAAGTTGGGTGGGGTGGAAAACACGAGTTATACTGCAACTAGAGTACTGGAGACAGTTCTGGTCACTATATGACAGGAAGTACGGTGCAAGTAAGGGGACTGAGGAAGGGAATTGGCATGTTGGTCTTTATCACAAGAGGATTCGAGTCGCAATTGCAGATGTTTTGCTGCATTTGTGCAGAGACACAATTGTGTCTTGGCTTGACCACACCTGGAGTATTGCCTAGAGCTTTGGCTTCCTTATCATCGAGTTATGCAGCACAGAAGCAGGCCCTTCAGCCCATCATGTCCATGCCAGCCATCATGCACCTAACTATTCTAACCCCATTTTTCCAGCACCTGCTACGGCTTTTCAAGCGCTCATCTCAACACTTCTTATGAAGGATGTAATTGCCATCGAGGGAGTGGGGCCGAGGGGCCACCGGACGAATTCCTGGGATGGCGGGATTGCCTCGTAAGGAGAGATTGAGGAGTCGGCGCATGTGCTCCATAGGGTTTAGAAGAGCGAGTGGTGTTCTCATTGAGGGACCCAACATTCTTACAGGGATCAAGGGGGGGAGCTCAGGACATATTGATAAAAATGTCATGGACGCAACACAAAGGGAGTGTTAAAGGCTAAAGAAGGTGCCGATAGCGCGTAAAGGTAAGATAGCAGAATGCGGTAATAGCAGTTCAACACGCTATACTAACACACTTAACACATTCAATGATGCAGGAAGGATGATTCCCTCTTTGCTAGGGAGGGCTGGTGTCTAGAACCAGGGGACACAGTCTCAGAACAAGGGGTTGGCCGTTAGGATTGAGATGTAGGTGAATTTCTTCACTCGGGGGGGGGTGGTAAGCCATTGGAATTCTCTACCCCAGAGGGCTGAGGAAGCTCAGTTATCGAGTATGTTCAAGGCAGAGGTTGATAGATGTCCAGGTACCAATGACATCAATGGATATGGGATTAATGCGGGGCAATTGTGTTCAGGTAGATGATCAGCCCTGACCTAGTTGAACGGCAGAACAAGCTCAAGGGGCAGAATGGCCTCCTCCTGCCCCTATTACCTATGCGACCCATATTTGCTTTCAATTGCTTTATCAACACAATGGGCCACCTTCAAAGGTATGTGAATTTGACCAGCAAGGTGTATCCTCCCACCAGGCGCTCAGCCTCGTACAATTCATCATATATTGTCTTCCTGTGTTAGTCCCTCCCAACCGCAGCACCGAACACGTCTCCAAATTCGATCCCATCTTCCATCGGTCTGCTCAATTCACCCTTCATCATCAAGAAGGCAAGAACCGGAAACAGAGCAGGCCATTCGGTCCATCGAGCCTACTTCATGGCTGATCCGCTTGTGGCCTTAACTCCGTTTTCCTGCCTGCCCCCCACACACCACCACACCCCCCGCCCTCCCCCCACCCACCCCCCAATGATGCTTGACTCTCTTGCCATCCAAAAATCTGGTCTAACTCAGCGTTGGATATATTCAGTCAACCAGCCTCCTGTGCCCTCTGGGGAAGAGAATTCCAGAGACTAACTGAGAGAAGCAATTCCTCCTCACCTCCGTCTTAAATGGGAGACCCGTTAATGTTAAACCGTGCCCCCTGCTTCTCGACACCCCCGCGGGAGGCAAAAACCTCCCGGTGTCTACCTTGTCAATGCCCCCGCAGGATACCATGTGCATCAAACAGATCACCTCTCATTCTTCTAAAACCCAATGAGTATAGGCCCAACGTGCTCCAGCTTTCCTCATAAGACAACCCTTTCATCCCAGAAAGCAGCCTAGTGAAAATTCTCTGCACTGCTCCCAATGTAAGTATACCCGTCCTCAGGCAAGGAGACCAAGGCTGTACACAATACTCCAGGTGTGGTCTCACCAACGCCCTGTACTGTTATACCAAAACTTCCCGACATTTATATCTCATTCCCCCTTGCAATAAAGGGCAAGTAACATTTGTGCCACATCAGTGCCAGGCAATGACCATCACCAACAAGAGAGAATCTAACCATCGCCCCTTGACATTCAATGACGTGACCATCGCCGAATCCCCAACCCTCAACGTCTACAAGATGTGCTGCAGGAACCCACCAAGGCTCCTGAGGCAGCAGCTTCCAATCCCATCGAGAAGGACAAGGGCAACAGACACATGGGGAACACCACCACCTGGAAGTCCCCCTCCAAGCCACTCACCATCCTGACTTGGATATATAATCAGCCGTTCCTTCACTGCCGCTGGGTCAAAATCCTGGAACTCCGTCTCTGACAGCGGTGTGAGCAATTCGGTCAATAACTGCTGGCCTTCCCGTTGACTTCCTATCTGCTATAGCTGCATGCTAACCTTGTGTGATTCACGGACTAGGAAACCAAGTTCCCTCTGTACAGTAGCATTCTGCGACCTCTCTCTATTTTGGTAATGTTTTGCTTCTCCATTCTGCTTCTAAAATGGACAACCTCACTTTGTACTCCGTTTGCCAATGTCTTGCCCACTCACCTAACCCCCGCAGACTTTTCGTTTCAGTCTGTTTTTAACCTCAGCAGCTTTGGCTGCAATACAGTCAGTCCCTCCATCCAAGTCATTCATATCGATTGTAAATAGCTGAGGCCCCAGCAACGATCCCTGCGGTGCTCCACGAGTTATGGTTTGACAACCAGAAAATGGTCCATTTGTCCGGACTCCCTTGTTTCCTGTTAGTCAGCCAATCTCCTATCCATGCCAATATATCACCCTCTGCCCCCATGGTCTTTTACATTGCGCTCTTTATCAGGCACATTATCAAAATCCAAGGTCACCACATCTACTGGTTCCCCTTTACCGCCCCTGTTTGTTACATCCTTAAAGTGCTCCAATTCGTTTTTCAAAAACTATCTCCCTTTCGCAAAATCTTGTTGATTCTCCCGGATTGCATTATGATTATCTAAAGGCGTGCCTACTCAGTCATGGATTTCGCATTTCCCCAGCTGTTAAGACTAACTGGCCTGCAGTTCCCTGCTCTCAGCCTCCCTCCTTTCCGTATTAGTTGTGTTACAAATAGCCGTTTGGCGATACAGAACTTGAACATGTTGCTGAAAATAAAGACATGTTATCCATTCTTTACATCTCGCACTCCTCAGGGCAAATGTCCTGTTGGGCGCAAGATGAAATGTTTCAACAGAATATATTTTCTCAGCAAGTCTCACACTTTCGGCTTTCCAATCCGCTGGGGACTTACCAGAATCTAGGTGGAGCTTTGCAAGATTGCAACCAATCCACCCACTATCTCTGCAGTCATTCCCTTTAGGACCCTAGGGTGTGGTCCACCAGGTCCAGGAGCCTTGCCCTCCTGAAGTCTGCAACTATGCTAATGACTATCCGGGGATAAAGGTTAAACGGAGATCCATGGGAAATCAGAAGAACGAGGGGAGATCTTATTGAAACATGGAAGGTCTTGAGGGAATTGGAGCGAGCGGATACTGGGAGAATATTTCCTTTCATCTGGGAAACTAGAACGAGGGAACATGTTTCAAGAACACTAGGGTCTCTCTGTCAATTACAGAGAAAAGGGGGTGTTGTTTCCTCTCTCTGAGAGAAAGTAGAGTTCTCTTCCACAGGAGGTAGTGGAGGCTGGGCGTCAACATTTATTCAAGGCTGAGTTACATCGTTTTTTATGATGCGAGGGGGTCAAACATTAACGGGGGGTGGGGTGGGGGGGAAGACAGGAAAGTGGGAAATGACCAGTTGAACCATGATCTTTTGAGTGGTGTTGCAGGTTCAAAGGACTTACTCCTGCCTCCTAGGCCATATGTCCCTATGCTCACGCTTTCTAATGCCCCCCTCCTCAGTCTCTTCACTCCCGCTGATGCCAAGGCAGCCGAATATTAATATTGGGGCACTATATCGAACAATCTAACATACATGTTCCACGTATTGGACAGTACTTACTGCAGCCAATTCGGTATGAAGGTGTTTTTGCAACTGCATGAAATGGCTGAACTGCTGCCATCATTTCTATCACGATGATTGTCATCGAAACCCATCTGCTTTACTCATACCTTTAGGGAAGGAAACCTGCTGTCCTTACCTGCTCTGTCCTGCGTCTGATTCCTCAGGTACGGAAGCAGTCCATGTCCAAATGCAGCAGGACCTGGACCAATATCCGGACTTGTGCTGACAAGTGGCAAGTAGCACTCGCGCCACACAAGTGCCATCTCCAACACCAGAAAGTGCAGCCCATCGCCCCTGAACTTTCAATGGCACTACCATCGCTGAATTCCCCACCAACAACCTCCTGGGGGGGTTACCATTGACCAGAAACTGAACTGGGACCAGCCATATGAATACTGTGGCTACAAGAGCAGCTTAGAGGCTGGGAATCCTGCTGAGAGTCACTCACCCACTGACTCCCCCAAAGCCTGTCCACCATCCACAAGGAACAAGTCAGGAGTGTGATGGAATACTCCCCACTTGCCTGGACGAGTGCAGCTCCCACAACACTCAAGAAGCTCGACACCATCCAGGATAAAGCAGTCCCGCTTGATCGGCACCTCCTCCACAAACATTCACTCCCTCCACCACCGACGTACAGTAGCAGCAGTGTGTGTACCATCTACAAGATGCACTGCAGCAACTCACCAAGGCTCCTTCCACAGCACCTTCCAAACCCATGACCTCTACCACCTAGAAGGACAAGGGCAGCAGACACACGGGGAACACCACCACCTGGAAGTTCCCCTCCGAGCCACTCACCATCCCGACTTGGAAATATATCGGCCGTTCCCTTCACTGTCGCAGAGTCAAGATCCTGGAAAACCCCTGACCCAGCCAGAGACGCCCACATGGAATAAAGAGCAGCCGGTGGTGCTCAGCGCTACTCACCGATCACCGTAAGGTATATGGGGTCACTGCGGGAGGAGTTGAAGTGCTTTCCAACGATGTCTGCCTGGTACGAGCAGGAGTAGTTGCCTTGGTCCTCTTTCGTGATGTGGTGAAGTTTGAAGTGGGAGCGGACCAGGCGCGAGGAAGCAATAGTCGTGCTGATGAAGTTCTGGTCGTTGTCCTTGTACAGGTAGAACTTGGCTCCCGAGAAGTAGTTGGGTGCCTCGCACAGGATCTCAACGGACTGTCCTTTCATTAACCTGCTGGAATCCCCGCTCACACTGATATCCGGCGTCACGAGGTAATCTGTACCAGGAATCAGATGGGGAAAAGCATTATTCCGGTAAAAACACGTGGGATAAGCAGCCGAAAAAACGGGGCATTGTCAGAGATCCGAAATCTAGACAGATAGGTAGACAGATGGATAGACAGATAAATAGACAGATAAATAGACAGATGGATACAGAGATAGATAGACAGATGGATAGACAGATGGATAGACAGATAAATAGACAGATGGATAGAGAGATAGATAGACAGATGGAAAGACAGATGGATAGACAGATAAATAGACAGATAGATAGACAGATAGGTAGACAGATGGATAGACAGATAAATAGACAGATGGAAAGACAGATAAATAGACAGATGGATAGACAGATAAATAGACAGATAGATAGACAGATAAATAGACAGATGGATAGACAGATAAATAGACAGATAGATAGACAGATAGGTAGACAGATGGATAGACAGATCGATAGACAGATGGATAGACAGATAAATAGACAGATGGATAGACAGATAGATAGACAGATGGATAGACAGATAAATAGACAGATAGATAGACAGATAGGTAGACAGATGGATAGACAGATCGATAGACAGATGGATAGACAGATAAATAGACAGATGGATAGACAGATAGATAGACAGATGGATAGACAGATAAATAGACAGATGGATAGACAGATAGATAGACAGATGGATAGACAGATAAATAGACAGATGGAAAGACAGATAAATAGACAGATGGATAGACAGATAAATAGACAGATAGATAGACAGATAAATAGACAGATGGATAGACAGATAAATAGACAGATGGATAGACAGATAAATAGACAGATGGATAGACAGATGGATAGACAGATGGATAGACAGATGGATAGACAGATAGATAGACAGACGGATAGACAGACGGATAGACAGACAGACAGACAGACAGACAGACAGACAGACAGATAGACAGACAGATAGACAGACAGATAGATAGACAGATAGATAGATAGATAGATAGATAGATAGATAGATAGATAGATAGATAGATAGATAGATAGATAGATAGATAGATAGATAGATAGATAGATAGATAGATAGATAGATAGATAGATAGATAGACAGATAGATAGATAGATAGATAGATAGACAGACAGACAGATAGATAGACAGATAGATAGACAGGGGATAAATAGACAGAGAGATAGATAGATAGATAGATAGACAGGTAGATAGATAGATAGATAGATAGATAGACAGATAGATAGACAGATAGATAGACAGACAGATAGACAGACAGATAGACAGACAGACAGACAGACAGACAGACAGATAGACAGATAGATAGATAGATAGATAGATAGATAGATAGATAGATAGATAGATAGATAGATAGATAGATAGATAGATAGATAGATAGATATATAGATAGATAGATAGACAGATAGACAGACAGACAGACAGACAGACAGACAGACAGACAGACAGACAGACAGACAGATAGATAGACAGATGGATAGATAGATAGACAGATAGATAGATAGATAGATAGACAGATAGATAGATAGATAGATAGATAGATAGATAGATAGATAGATAGATAGATAGATAGACAGACAGACAGACAGACAGACAGACAGACAGACAGACAGACAGACAGACAGACAGACAGGCTCCAGGCAGCATCTGTGGAGAGAATCACAGAGAAACCGTGCAAGGGAAGAGGGGGTGGTGGAGGCAGAGCTCAGCCTCCCTCTTCAGGTGGACGATGGACCAGAGGAGAATGAGGGAGGACGGAGGGAGGCTTGAGCTAGTGAGCAAAACACTGCCATCACCAGCTACTGAGATGAACACACTCTACACCAGCCATCTGCTCGTCCCCAGTAAACCACTCTGAAATGCCGCGGCACATATATTTCCCTGGATAATTACTTAATCTAAACTGCTTCTTCTTAATAAATTAGTAAACTATCTTAAAATTAATTATGAATAGCCTATTACGTCTATTAGCTAATTACCTATTAGTTCATTACGAATAGCCTATCTTTAGTGCCTGTTGAACCCCAGTCCAAAATCTTACCGAACTTTCATCATATTATCTGGTTCCCTCCACTGGCAAGAAATTGTTGCATTTCCTGACACTGCAAAGGCATTAGACAACTTTGGATGCATTAGATGCAGAGCGCTGAGGAACAGTCACATGGACTCGAAACGTTCACTCTCTGTTACTCTGTCCCTCTGTATAAGACTCTCAGTTATAAAAATCTCTCTGATACACTGTCCGTCAGTATAAGACTCAGTCATAACACTCTCTCTGTAACTCTGTCCCTCTGTATAAGACTCTCAGTTTAACACTCTCTCTGTTACTCTGTCTCTCAATTAAATACTCTCAGTTTTAACACTGTCAGTGTTAGACTGGACCACAGTATAATGTTCAGTTATAACGCTCTCTCTGTTACTCTGTCCCTCTGTATAAGGCTCTCAGTTATAACACTCTCTCTGTTACACTGACCCTCAGTATAAGGCTCTCAGTTATAACGCTCTCTCTGTTACACTGACCCTCAGTATAAGACTCTCAGTTATAACACTCTCTCTGTTACACTGACCCTCAGTATAAGACTCTCAGTTATAACACTCTCTCTGTTACACTGACCCTCAGTGTAAGACTCTCAGTTATAACACTCTCTCTGTTACACTGACCCTCAGTATAAGACTCTCAGTTATAACACTCTCTCTGTTACACTGACCCTCAGTATAAGGCTCTCAGTTATAACACTCTCTCTGTTACTCTGTCCCTCTTTATAAGGCTCTCAGTTATAACGCTCTCTATGTTACTCTCTCCCTCAGTATAACACTCTCAGTTATAACACTCTCTGTTATACTGACCCTCAGTATAAGATTCTCAGGTTAACACTCTCTCTGTTACACTGACCCTCAGTATAAGATTCTCAGGTTAACACTCTCTCTGTTACACTGACCCTCAGTATAAGACTCTCAGTTTAACACTCTCTCTGTGACTATGTCCCTCTGTATAAGACTCTCAGTTAATAAACTCTCTCTGTTACACTGACCCTCAGTATAAGACACTCAGTTATAACACTCTCTCTGTTACAGTGACCCTCAGTGCAGTACACACAGTTATAACACCTTCTCTGTTAAACTGACCCTCAGTACGTTACTCGCTGTTATAACACTCTGTCAGTTAACACACTCTACACCAGCCATCTGCTCGTCCCCAGTAAACCACTCTGAAATGCCGCGGCACATACATTTCCCTGGATAATTACTTAATCTAAACTGCTTCTTCTTAGTAAATTAGTAAACTATCTTAAAATTAATTATGAATAGCCTATTACGTCTATTAGCTAATTACCTATTAGTTCATTGCGAATAGCCTATCTTTAGTGCCTGTCCATCCCCAATTCAAAATCCTACTGAACCTTCATCATATTATCTGGTTCCCTCCACTGGCAAGAAATTGTTGCATTTCCTGACTCTGGAAAGGGCATTAGACAACTTTGGATGCATTAGATGCAGAGCGCTGAGGAAGAGTCACACGGACTCGAAATGTTAACTCTCTTTCTCTCTCTCTACATGTGCTGCGAGACCTGCTGAGTTTGTCCAGCATTTTCTGTCTTCTTAAAAAAAGAAATTCAGGTGCATTAGTTCTCCTTGAACACCTGCCTCCGATGGCGTAGATTGGTAGATCTGCTTGAAACTTACAGAATACTGAAAGGCCTGAATAGAGTGGGACGTGGGGAAGATGTTTCCATTAGTAGGAGAGACTAGGACCCGAGGGGCTCAGCCTCAGAGTAAAGGGAAGACCTTTTAGAACGGAGATGAGGAGAAACTTCTATAGCCAGAGAGTGGTGAATCTATGGAATTCATTGCCACAGAAGGCTGTGGAGGCTAGGTCATTGAGTGTATTTAAGACCAAGATAGATAGGTTCTTGATTGGTAAGGGGATCAAAGGTGACGGGGAGAAGGCGGGAGAATGGGGTTGAGAAACTTATCAGCCGTGATTGAATGGCGGGGCAGACTCGATGGGCCGAATGGCCTAATTTCTGCTCCTATGGTCTTATGGCTACTGGTCCAGTGACGGTTGCACTGTTCAAATCGCCATTATCCTCTTCAACACCCTCCTGGAGCATTCCAAGAACTCAGTGCCCCTCCGTCAGCTGGTGCTACCACAATTTCCT
Source organism: Cetorhinus maximus (assembly GCF_964194155.1). Taxonomy (NCBI): domain Eukaryota; kingdom Metazoa; phylum Chordata; class Chondrichthyes; order Lamniformes; family Cetorhinidae; genus Cetorhinus; species Cetorhinus maximus. The sequence goes on along the minus strand of NW_027599306.1, from coordinate 4,138 downwards.
CCACACTTGCCATTCGTGGCCGGGCACCCAAATGACCCTACCCACCCCCAACCCCACCCACCCCCACCTCAATCTCTCCCACCTCTCCACTCCCCCCTCCTGTTTTCTGACTTTGGTAAAGCATTGGTTTTGGGCACAACCCTTGTTGGCCTATCTTAACACCGTTGTGTGCTAAGGTGTCAAAACTGTGGTTGTGTTTTGAGTAGCGCCACAATGGAGGAGATGTCACATGGGTCACCCGCTCTCCGCCAATCGCGATCGAGTAGCAGGCAGAGTGCAGAAACTGGCGTCAGATGCAACACCGCTTCTTATGACACGCGCTTAAAGCCTAGAGAGAGGCTCCTTCGGGAAGCCAATCACAAAAATGACTCTGGAACCAACCAACGGGAGATGGAAAGCCTCCACATTGCTGCCTCCATTTGTCTGGGGGGTGGGGGCTGTGGTTTCAGACGGATGTTTATGCATTGCAAGTAGGAAAGGCTGGCAGGAACGACAATCAGTAGGAAGGAACGTAGGATGTGAAGAAGACATAAGGGATGCACAAAGCTAGGTTGAGTGAGCGGGGGGGCCGAAATTTGGCAGGTGGAGTATAATGTGGGAAAATTGTGCACTGGTCCACTTTGGCAGCAAGGGTAGAAGCTTACGTTCCTTAGCGGCCCTCTGAACGTGGCCGGGCAAGCCATGGAGGTCAAGGGCGATTAGGGTTGGGTTGGCCTTGTCGCCCAGACCCGGGTGAGGGGGACGCCAGATCTCCTTCCCCGAAAGGACGCTGGTGAACCAGATGGGATTTCGGGGCAATCGATGATTAGTTTCGAGGGTCACCCTTACTGGGAACAGCTTGATATTCCATCTTCAGGCATTTAATTCCATTTCCACCAGCTGCCTGGTGGTATTTGAAGCCACCTATCCTCAGAGCATTAGCCTGAATCTCTAACTCACTCCAAGGGGGTGGTGATGGCACAGTGGTACTGTCACTGGGCTAGTAATCCAGAGACACAGGGCAATGCTCTGGGGACCTGGGTTCAATGAAAAATCAGATGATGACGGTGAAACCATTGTCGATTGTTGCAAAAGCCCATCTGGTTCACTAATGCCCTTCAGGGGGAGGGAATCTTCCCTCCTTACCTGGCCTGGCCTACACGTAACTCCAGACCCACAGCAATGTGGTTGACCCTTAAATGCCCGAGGGTGAGAGTGTGGCGCGAGCTGCCTTCTGACGTGGTAAATGCGGGCTCACTCTTAAGTTTTAAGAATAACTTGGATAGATACATGGATGGGAGAGGTCTGGAGGGCTATGGACTGGGTGCAGGTCAATGGGACTAGCGGAATAATATTTCGGCACAGACTAGAAGGGCCGAATGGCCTATTTTTCTGTGCTGTAGTGTTCTATGGTTCTATGGATGATCAATAAATGCAGGAATCTTATAAAAAGGGCACCTTGTGGTGCAGTTGTCATAAGGCTGTTAATGTACATAACATAATTGGAAAACATTTTTCTTTTAAAATAGAGGTTTAGTCTGTGGGTGTGTCTTAATTGGATTAAAGCCAGCTAGTCTGGGTGCTTTGATGTGGACTAGTTTTGAGATGTAAACAGGGCGGTAGAGGTGCATTTGCATTTCTGAAAATAGAATTCAAGAAGTGGGGTGAATTCTGGCCCCTAGCTAGCAGAGACCAAGCAATATGTTTACATTACTAATAAAATAGGTACTATGAAAAGGGTTTTATTGTTATAAGAGGCTGGTGATACAATGAGAATTTACATTCAACGGGTTGTGCTAGGTGTAACAAGACCACTGCCTTGTGCGTGTGCAGAGCAGGGGCAATGTGAGATCAAAAGCAGCTGTAAGCCTCCAACTGGCCCCACAGGAACCAAAGTGAAAATAACCTCATTTTGAATTTGTACGGTGAAAATGCTTTGCCTGGTGTCTGGCTAAGCCTATGGGTTGCTGTTGCCTTAATGGAGATTAGTTTGGGAGTTTGTTAAAAGTTTGATGATCGTAGCAATTTGCAGCCATGTGTATATATTTAACTTGGGCAAATTAATAAAAGGTTTCATTGAGCTTCATGTAAAACCTCTCCAGAACTGGTGGTCTGATTCTTGACTTTAGAGTCGCATCTCAAATGTAACACTTAAAATGATAGGTAATGACAGTTCTTTAAAGTTTCCCTCTGGGATTTTTTTATTTTAAAATAACTCAGTTTTGTCAACTGCGTCAGTCATAATACAATGGACAACAGCCCTGCTGCTGCAGCTGTGGGTTCAGGACTCACTCCGCGTGTGTTCAGGACTTCACCGCACTGATACTGGTCGAGTACCAGCAGGTAAACCCTTCCAGCCTGTGTAAGAGCGGGAGAGGTTCCCGGCCAACCACGGGATAAGAACAAAACAGGAGCCTTCACCAGCCACTCTCCATAGCCGCAACTGGCATGTAATGCGTGGTGCCATAACCGCTGGGGTACCGCGAGGGCGGCCAGTTGGCTGGGGTGGAGAGATGAGGGCTAACACCGGGGTTTAATCCACCCCCCACCCCACTCCAGCTGCCTGCCTCCGAGCTCCATCTCCAGAATCGGCTCTGGACAACTGGTCATCTCCCGACTGGGCACTTTACAGCCTTCCGGACTGAATATTGAGTTCAACAGTTTTAGATCATGAACTCTCTCCTCCCTCCCCACCCCCTTTCTTCCCCCTCATTTTTGTTTTTTCCAATAATTTATATAGATTTTTCTTTTCCCACCTATTTCCGTTATTTTTAAATGTATTTCCATCCATTGTTTTATCTCTACCTTTTAGCCTATTTCGATTCCTTCACCCCACCCCCACCCCCACTAGGGCTCTCTGCACCTTGCTCGTCCTGCTTTCTACCCTTAATTAGCACATTCCTTTAGATAATATCCCCACCTTCAACACCTCTTTGTCCTTTTGTCTGTGACATCTTTTGGTTATCTCCACCTATCACTGACCCTCTATCCAGCTCTACTTGTCCCCCCACCCACTTAAACCAGCTTATATTTCACCCCTTCTCTATTTTTCCTTAGTTCTGTTGAAGAGTCATTCGGACTCAAAATGTTAACTGTGCTCCTCTCCGCAGATGCTCCCAGACCTGCTGAGTTTTTCCAGGTATTTCTGTTTGGGTTTTGGATTTCCAGCATCCGCAATTCTTTGTCTTTATATCGGCTCTGGAGCTATGAGCTCTGTCCTGAAGAGAGGACGGCAATACAACTGAACATCAGGTCCCCTGTGGAGGGGAATGATGGGAGGGGGGGCGGGGGAGAGAGGGAGAGGGGGAGAGAGAGAGAGGGGGAGGGAGAGAGGGGGAGAGAGAGAGAGGGGGTGGGAGAGAGAGAGAAAGGGTGGGAGAGAGAGAGGGGGAGAGAGAGAGAGGGGGAGGGAGAGAAAGGGGGGGAGAGAGAGAGGGAGAGAGGGGGTAGAGAGAGAGGGGGGGAGAGAGAGAGAGGTGGGAGAGAGAGAGAGGGGGTGGGAGAGAGAGAGAGGGGGTGGGAGAGAGAGAGGGTGGGAGAGAGAGAGGGGGAGAGAGAGAGAGGGGGAGGGAGAGAAAGGGGGGGAGAGAGAGAGGGAGAGAGGGGGGAGAGAGAGAGGGGGGAGAGAGAGAGGGGGGGAGAGAGAGAGGGGGGGAGAGAGAGAGGGGGGGAGAGAGAGCAGGGGAGAGAGGGGGAGGAGGGGGGAAAGAGAGAGAGGGGGATAAAAAGAGGGGGAGGGAGAGATGCGGGGATAGAGAGGGGAGAGAGAGAGGGGGAGGGGGAGGAGGGGGAAAGAGAGAGAGGGGGAAAAAGAGAGAGGGGGAGAGACAGAGAGAGAGAGGAGAGAGAGGGGGGAGAGAGAGGGGGCGAGAGAGGAAGAGGGGGAGGAGGGGGATAGAGAGAGAGAGGGGAGAGAGAGAGGAGGGAGAGACAGAGAGAAGGAGGAGAGAGAGGGGGGGAGAGATACAAAGGGAGAGAGAGGGAAAGAGAGAGGGGAAGAGAGAAGGGGGAAAGGACAGGAGGGGAAGGAGGGGGAGAAAAAGAGAGAGGGAGAGGGGGTTGGGAGTGAGAGACGCGGTGGGAGAGAGAGAGGGGGTGGGAGAGAGAGAGGGGGTGGGAGAGAGAGAGAGAGAGTGAGAGAGGAGAGAGAGAGAGGGGT
>NW_027599305.1:0-28334 GCF_964194155.1 Cetorhinus maximus | reverse complement strand
GATGATTTGTATCTGAGTCGGATTCTAGTTGGTTAAATGTATTTTCCTGGCATTAATGCCAATCCTGTGAGCTCTGCCCGTACAGGTTGGCAGAGGCTGGGGGGGTGAATACCTCCCGCTGATAGATTAAGCTCTGCTGCCACCTGCTGGAATCAAAAGAGCGACAGGCGAGAACAAGCAGCTTCATTGCTCATTCTCCTGAGCCCTGGGTTAATCGCGAGGGTGTAACAGGTGCATCTTATTGATGACAACCGCCAAAACGACATGTAGTTTGGGTGCCGGGGAGGGGAGGGAAGGTTTGTGTTGAGTGAATCTCCAATACCAAGCCTCAGTCTGCTTGTTATTTCTCCAGTTACAGGAGGAGCCAGCCATCGTTCCTTCATACTGACAGACATCCTGTCGATCTTGCATCAGGGAGAAGGTCAAACATCATTGTGAATTGGCACATCCTCTCATTCTTTCAGTAGAGGTCCAGTGGATTGGGCAGACAATGAGATTTATTGTGTTTCGTTTTCACCCCGTTCAGGTTTATACCCAAACATACAAAAAGCCAGAGGCCCATCAAGCCCATCGTATCCAGACATGACTCCACCATACTCACCACCGCCCCAATCAGGAATTTCTGGAAAAGTTGGAGGGGCACAGAAAATGACACACAATAGTTCACCTCACCAGACACAGCTCCGCACTGCAATCAACTTGCAAACATTTGTCAAGGAAAGATTAAATTGGGGGAGTGGAATTCCTGAAGGAACTTTCCTGAAGGGTTATTTAATTAGACAACGTCAAAGGCATTCCAGCCACTTTTCTCCCGTACACAGGAACGCCAAGGACTCTGAAACTAATTTGGTGGAACATTTTGACTCAACTGTCTGCGAAAGCGCTTTGCACAGCACGCCTGCTCCTTTCCACTCTCACAAACAGAACTTTCATTTCCTGCCAGAAAAATGTAATCCTTTCAGTTCTGAAGGAGGAGAGGACCTGCTGAGTTCATCCAGTATTCCTGTCCTATCTCTCTGCACTTTAAAACTGGCTCCTACTGAGGGCTCAGTGCTGTGATAGATATCACTAACGTTTAGCTTTATTCAATCTCTTGTGGGCTTCAATAACCAAGTGTTCTTTTTAATTCTTTCATGGGATGTGGGTGTCGCCGGCAACACCAGCATTGGTTGTCCATCCCTACTTGCCCTTGAGAAGGTGGTGGTGAGCCGCCTTCATGAACTGCTGCAGTCCATGTGGTGTAGGCACACCCATAGTGCTGTTAGGAAGGGTTTTGACCTAGCAACAGTGAAGGAACTGCGATATATTTCCAAGTCAGGACAGTGTGTAGCTTGGAGGGGAACTTCCAGGTGGTGGTGTTCCCATGCTTTTGCTGTCCTTGTCCTTATAGGTGGTGGAGGTCAAGGGATTGGAAGGTGCTGTTGAAGGAGCCTTGGTGAGTTGCTGCAGTGTCTCTTGTAGATGCTACACACTGCTACCACTGTGTCGGTGGTGGAAGGACTGAATGTTTAAGTTGGTGACTGGAGTGCCAGTCAAGCAGGCTACTTTGTCCTGAATGGTGACGAGCTTCTTGAGTGTTGTTGGAGCTGGACTCATCCAGGCAAGTGGAAAGTATTCCATCACACTCCTGACTTGTGCCTTGTAGATGGTGGACAGGCTTTGGGGAGTCAGGAGGTGAATTGCTCACCACAGGGTTCCCACCTTCTGACCTGCTCTTGTAGTCAGAGTATAAATGGTGCTTCAGTTCAGTTTCTGGTCAATGGTAACCCCTGGGGCGTTGATAATTGGGGATTCAGTGATGGTAATGCCATTGAATGTCAAGGAGAGATGGTTAGATTCTCTTTTATTGGAGATGGTCATTGCCTGGCACTTGCGTGGTGTGAATATTACTTGCCACTTATCAGCCCAACCCTGAATGTTGTTCAGGTCTTGCTGGATATTGGTATAGACAGCTTCAGTATCTGAGTTGCAAATGGTACTGAACATGTTTGCTGATGATTGCACAATCCCCATTTCTGACCATTGGTTGGGAGGAAGGTCATTGATGAAGCAGCTAAAGATGGTTGGGCCTAGGACACTACCCTGAGGAACTCCTAAAATAATACTCTGGGACTGAGATGATTGACCTCCAACAACCACAACTATCATCCTTTGTGCTAAGTATGGCTCTAACCAGCAGAGAGTATTCCCCTGATTCTCACTGGCTTCAATTTTGCCAGGGCTCCTTGATGCCACACTCAGTCAAACGCTGCCTTGATTTATAACACTCTTATCTCCCCCTTTGAGCTCAGCTGTTTTGTCCATGTGTGTGTAGTCATCCACTTTGAATGAGAAAAGATAGATCACTGTGCTATCTAAACAATGAAAAGCTAGAAACAGTGGAGATCCAGGGACCCCCAAGAGTCATGGGCAGCTACAAAGAATAATCAAAAAGGCTAATGATTGCTGATCTTTAGATCTAGAGAACTAGAATATAAGGGGCTAGAAATCATGCTGCAGCTATACAAAGCCATAGATCACATCTGGAATCTTGTCTTCAGTCTGAGAACTACATCTTAAGATGGATATAATGGCCTTGGAGGGAGTGCAGTGTAGAATTAATGGAATGAACTCCAAGGATTTAATTACAAAGAAGAGGTTACATAAATTGGAATTGGATATCTGAAAATTAAAAGATTTGGAGGTGATTTGATTGAAGTTTTCCAAATATTAAGGGGAACTGATGGGGCAGGCAGAAAGAAATGATTTCCACAATTTGGGGAATCCAAAGCCTAAAGATGAGAGCCAGGCCTTTCAGAGGTGAAGTTAGGAAACACTTCTCCACACAAAGGCTGGTTCTCCCACCAACGGCAGTTGGTGCTGGGTCAATAGTTAATTTTAAATCCGATACTGTTAGATTTCAGTTAGCCTAAAGGTATTAAGGGATTGAGCAGAGGTGAAAGTATGGACTTCGGTCAAAGATCAGCCACTGACTAGCAGAACAGGCTCAAGGGGCTAAATCCTGTTCCTATGCCCCTGTGACTTCCAAACTGCCTGCAACTGCACAATACCGTGTACCACTATTGCTTTCATTAACATAAGTTAAATGCAATGTTATTTAGAGTTGGAGGATACATTCACTACCCACTTGAGAAACTTGGCTAAATGACACTTGGGCCATTTTTGTGGCTATGTATTTTGTTTGGTAGGATAGCTGGCAATCTGAAAACTTTCACAAACTGGCTGGTAAATGTTGCTCTTGAGGCTGTGTTGGCTTCAATTTGACCCCCTCTCCAACATTTGGAAGCCACATATTAGAACACTGACCCATTCATTTCGCTATATCCGTGTTCTGGTATTGACTGGAGGGGTTTTTGGTTTTGAAATGCAGAAATCTAATAGGGGTTAACAGAAATGTGACTGCAAGTAGGACAAGACTGGCAGTTAAAGATTACAGGCTATAACGTATTTAGAAAAGATAGAGGAGGAAGAATAAGTAATGGGGTAGCTGCATTAATCAAAAATAAGGTAATGGCAGTAGCAAGGGAGATCAAAACAGAATCCAAATGGATTGAGAAAAGAACGGAAGGTTTTTCTATGGTTAATTGAAGAGTTGATGAGAGAAGGTTCACGTGGAGCTTAAACACACTCAAAAACCTATTGAGCTGAAAACTGTTTCTGCGCGGTACACGCTACGTGAATCTATGCAAGTGTTTCACATTCGACTGAATTCAAACGCTTGCTGCCATTCAAGGCATGAAACAAAACAGTTTTAAGATCAGAGTGGTTCACTGGTTTAAATTGCGTTTGTGTGAACCTCGGGAGTTTCATGTGGACTGAATGAACTTGCAGTTTGTCCTCAGTGAATGTCTGGAGGTTTGTAAATCAAACCGATCCCAATAAGTACAAACTTGGAGGATGAAACTCAACTCGGATGATATCATATTGCACAATGCAACTGAATATTGGGTGGAGTAGGAGGTCATTTAAATCAGTGAACCACTCCGATCTTAAAACTGTTTTGTTTTATGTCTTGAACAGCAGCAATCATTTGAATTCAGATGAATGGGAAACACTTGCTTAGTATGTACAGCACAGAAACGGGCCACTCAGCTCAACAGATCTTGAAGTAGGACTTGACGGCCAAGGAAGGTGCATTGATAACACGGCCACACAGGTTGAGGATCAACCTGCAAATCTTTCCAACATATGCCAATGGCAGGCGGCAAGAGCGGGAGAGATTCCTGGTCAGCCGTGTGATGGAAAAAAAATTGGAGCCTGGACCATCATGATCCCTAACTCTGGAGTACACGTACAAGTCTATATTGAGGTGTCAGCTGTGGCTCAGTTCATAGCACCCTCGCCTTTGAATCAGTGGGTTGTGGGTTCATGTCCCACTCCCGGAAAACCAAGAACTGTGAATGTACTCGAAAGAGTTACATTCTGTGACTGTTGATAACTCGAAAGAGTTACAAGTCTATATTGCCACAGCAATTTGGACTCCTTGGGGGACCGGTTGGCTGGACGGCCAGTGTGAGTCAGATTGGTGACAAAAGTACAGGGGTTCGATTCCCGCTCTGCCTGGGGTGGATTTGGGATCTGCCCCTTTGACCTACCTGTGGAGATTGTGGTGCTGCGCGTTGACTCTGCCTTTAGGCAGAGAATTAAAGGTGGTGATTGGGTGGCATTTTCACAGCAGTCACCCAGGCCCACTGTGTGTGGTGGTGGTGGTGGGGGGGCGGGTGGTGGTGCAATATGATCCTGCTTGAATTGTGTACCTGGCCAAGTTGAATTTCACCCTTCGAGTTTCCTGCTGACTGCATTATTTCCATCTGACCAAGTGAGCCCCATTTAAATATTTGCTCCAGTTGATTTGGTGCCTGTGGTTTCCTTTTTCTGAATTGCATTATGATTAAGTTGTCTGGCAATGCAACGTCGCAAAAAGTATGGGGGTTAAAAAGCTGGTCCTCTCTGTATTAGCGGAAGAAGCAGACGTGTGTTTAAAGCGGTGAAATAACTCTTTTGATTCACGTCTCCTTTTTCGCCAGAAGTTGGCCGACAAGTTCTGCCCCAAGTGCTTGAAAACAGGAGGCTAGAAAAACAAATGCAATGCTTTTGATGGGAAAAATCGGATGAGTTTCCTGAGCCATGGCACCCAATAATCGATACTAATACTGAGAATGCTGCGGGAGAATAGAAACAGGCAGCACTTATCACAGTTAGACACTTCTCACAACAAAATATTTCTTACACTCAATAGGCAAAAATTTTTGATATTTCTTACTGAGTTTGCATTCCATTATACCGATAATAGTTTGTCAAATGATTTGCATTTTCAAACTCCATATTTAATTATAAATAAATATGAGTTACTAGGGCTTGTCTGTCTGAGTTATTTCCTTATTGGCCCTGTCTTTTGCCTCTCTCTGAGATTAGAGTGCTGCGGTGAGGGCAGGGCGGGGACAAGTATGTGCTGGGGTGGGGGTGGGAGCGGGGGGAGGATGCGGGGGTGGGGTGGTTAGATGGGGGAAGGGAGAAAAAGTTAATCCCGATGCATCTACCACCCATCGTGCTCTGGGGAAGGTTTGATGGATCAGCTGGCCTTCCCTTGCCTGTTGAATTAGTAAGTCTGTATGTTCAAACTGTATGACCTTTAGAATGTTAACACAGCATTAACCCAAAATACAGGTTTTGGCAAATATAATTGTTAAGCTTTTGGATCACGCAATGCTGCAAAGGAAGATTGCTTAAATAGTATACCTTCTGGGTCATAGGATACATTGTCCACTTGTAAGGTTGAATTGCCAGTTTAACCTCAGTGGTGGGGAAGCTTCTAGGAAAGATAATTCGAAACAAAATTAATAGTCACATGGGCAATTGTGGGTTAATTAAGGAAAAACCAGCATAGATTGGTTAAGGACAAATTGTGTTCATCTAACTTGCTCAAGTTATTTGATGAGGTAACAGAGAGAGTTGATGCAGTGTACATGGACTTCCAAAAGGCATTTGATAAAGTGCTGCACGACAGACTTGTGAACAATGTTAGAGCTCATGGAATAAAATGGACAGTAGCAACATGGATTAGAGGGTAGTCGTAGTTAACAGTTGTTTTTCGGACTGGACTTAGACTTAGTGGAGTTCCCCAGGGATTGGTGTTAGGATCCCTGCTCTTCCTGATATATATTAATGCCCTAGACCTTGTTGTAGAGGGCACAATTTCAAAATTTGCAGATGACACAAAACTTGGGGGTATTATGAACCATACAGAGGATGGTGTAGAACTTCAAAAAGGTCATAGGCAGGTTGATGGAATGGCCACCAGATGGCTGGCAGACAAATAAAATTTAATACAGAGAATTGTGAAGTGATTCATTTTAAGAAATAAGAATTAAGAAAAAGGAGTAGACCATTCGGCCCCTCGAGCCTGCTCCACCATTCAATAAGATCATGGCTGGTCTGATTGTGGCCTTAACTTCACTTCTCTGCCTGCCAACATCCCACAGCACCGCCCCCCCGCCCCCCCAACCCCTGCCACCACACCACATCATGACCCTCGACTCCTTTATCATGCAAAAATCAGCCTATCTCAGCCTTGAATATATTAAATGATCCAGATTCCACTGCACACTGGGGAAGAGAATTCCAAACACAAACAACCCTCAGGGAGAAGAAATTCCTTCTCATCTCCACATTAAATGGGAGACCCCTTATTTTTAAACGATAACCTAGATTCCTAGAAAATAAACATTGTCTCAGCCTCTACCCTGTTGAGACTCCTCAGAATTTTTTGTTTCAATTTTCGTCGGAAGAACGCAGAAAGACAAATAAAATAAAGGATATAATTCTAAAGGGGTTACAGGAGCAGAGCAATCTGGGTGTATATGGGCATAAATCATTGAAGGTAGCAGGACAGGTTGAGAGAGTGGTTGATAAAGCATCCTGAGCTTTATCAATAGGGATACAGAGAACGAAAGCAAGGAAGTCATGTTAAATCTGTATAAAACACTGGTTCAGCCGCAATTGGAGATTCATGCCTTTGTTGCCTAAGCACTGATATTACCTCCCAACAGCTCTCCGTCTCTCTATCTGATTTTCCTTCTTTGACATATTCCTTAAAACCTATCTCTTTGACCAAGCTTTTGGTCGCATTAAATGTGCTATATAATTAAAGGTTGTTATGATGAAGGGGAGGTCATTGATGAAGCCATTAAAGATGGATAAACCTAGGACACTGCCTTCAGGAAGGCCTGCTGAGATGTCCTAATTCTGAGATGATTGGCCTCCAACAACCAGAACCATCTTTCTTTGTGCTAGGCACGACTCCAGTCAGTGGAGAGTTTCCTCCCCGATTTCTATTGCTATTGGTTTTATTAGGGAACCTTGGTGCCACTTTCGGTCAAACATTGCCTTCACGTCAAGAGCAGTCACTCTCAGCTCACCTCTGAAATTCAGCTGCTTTGTTCATGCTTGGACCAAGGTTCTAATAATGTTGGGAGCAGAGTAGTCTTGACGGGACCCAAACTGAGCATTGACGAGCAGACTATGATTAAGTGCCACTTTAGATCAACGTTGAGAATATTGTTAGGTGGTATGCAGCATTGTTATTTTGCTGGGTGATTCTTGACACGGTTCCATTATTGAGTGATAGTTGGCATTGCTCCTTTATTTCACGATGCTCCAACTGCTCCCTTGCTGTATGTAGGACAGCAGAGCTCCATTACAGTGTGATACTTGGCACTGTTCCATTACTTGTGATGCCCAGCATGGTTCCATTACTCCATGAGTCTTCGCACTGTTGGCCAATGGACAAAATAATTTTTCATTTAAGTGTTGGAAAAATTCGGAATTGGGGTGATTGCAGCATCACAAGCCCTGGTTTCATCAGTGGCATGTATCAGTCCTTCATCGCCAAACCTGTTGAATCTGACCCCAAGGAGGTAGGGAAAGGTTTGAAAAGAGACAAAATTAATTTGTAACTTCTAAGTAATTGAGTTTGGAGTGCTTAGTTTATGTGCAACATGTGTGCTTTTTTAAATGTATATGGTCATTAAAGTTCACTCCATCTTACTATACCTATTGATTCATAACTCTGATTTAAGCTGCTGTCAAGGAAAAATGCCGCATTTGTGGAAAGATGTAACAAAATAATCAATACCAGATTAAAAGCATCTTGAAATGCAGCATATTGGTTACTGGGAGCAATCTGGTGCTTCAACAGAAAAAAACATCAAAAGTTCAAAAGAAATCCAATATTCTCCAGTAAAGATAGACAGTGATGGTCTTTGATAACCTCCTCATAAATTATATTGAAATTGTGTGGGAGTTGTTACAGAAACATCTGGACATTGTGCATAGAGATCTTCATTGACAAAACCCAGAGAGACCCTTTCAAGCACTCACAACAAAAATTCATTAATTTGGAGCTCACAAAAGCTTTGAACCCTTATATTCTTTTACCCCATGAAGAGTTTGTTGGAAATTTTTGTTCATGCTAAACTTAACTTTTCTTAGAAGATTAGATATACCTTACCCGGGTCCAATTTGTTTTGCTTTCAGTTTTCTGAAGTGCTCATATATTTGCAAAGTATACAACACAAAGGACAATATTATGAAGAAAGCATTTCTGGTGGAGTCAGGATTAGAACTTAAAGTATATCTCCCCTTGCTAGTCCCCCTCCACCTTGGAGATTTAAGAACGGATGGACAAACTCAATTTACAGAGACTTTCCCAACCCGTACAGTCGGCAGCATCTTTGACCTGTAGGTGGATGAAGTCATAAAAGATCACGGCAAACACCGGTGTAGGTAGTTTTGGGAATTGGATAATAGGCCGAAGAGGAAAAAAAAAATTGCAGGGCTACGGAGAAAAAAGTGGACGAGTGGGATTAGTCGAGTTGCTCTTGCAGTGGGTGGCATGGACATGATGAGCCGAATGGCCTCCTTCTGAACTGTACCCATCCTGTGACTCTGCCTTGCCCACATTTTAAATGCCCCGAACTTTAGCGTTGCTGGCTGATTCTGCTCCGATTGTGCTGGAATCTGGGTACAAAACTAGCAGAAACCTCCCTCCTATACATCTTAAATTTCATATGCAGTGAAAATCAAGAAGCTGGTCAAACACTGAATGTGACTGCAGGTCTATCAGAAGTTACATTAGTTAAGAGATGAGATGAAATGCAAAGACACTGGTTACGTATTTGCACTTGGGATTGCTTTCTTTGCTTAAATTGCAGTAGTTACATCATGTAATCTTGGGAATGTTGCATGCCAGATTTGGCACCATTACCCTGACAGTAATGAAATCAACTTGTGCAAAATTGTTTGAATTTAGAAAGCTATTAATATTATTGTTTTTCATTATGGTTTGCTTATTTCACAGAAGTTCTATCAACTGCAACCTAAACTTTAACTGTTGGCTTTAGCATTCTTGTGGACAATCATGGCCTCTATCAAAATTACCTCATGATTAATGGAATACTTTTTCAAACCTGACCTATAAGCAAATGAGGGGAAATGAGAAGTGGTTGGGAATAGCACATGCACCACTGCCTAGATTCGCATATTTCAAACAGTTCCCAGTGGGATTAGAACATACAGACTAGGAGCAGAAGTAGGTCATTCGGCCTCTAGGATCTGTTCTGCCATTCAAGAAGATCATGGCTGATCAGTTTGTGTTTCGAGTTCCACATTCTCATCTATCCCTGATAACCTTTGATTCCCATGCCTAACAAGGATCTATCTACCTACGCCTTAAAAACATTCAATGACCTTGGCTCACTGCCTTCTGAGGCAGAGAGTTCGAAAGTTGCACAACACTCAGAGAAAAAATTTCTCCTCAGCTCTGTCCTAAAAGGGCGACCACTAATTTTAAAACAGTGCCCCCTAGTTCTGGACTCACCTACAAGAGGAAACATCCTTTCCATGTCAACCATGTTAAGACTGTTCAGGATCTTATACACTTTCATCAAGTAACCCTTCACTCTTCGAAACTCCAGTGGAAACATTCCCAGCCTGTCCAGCCTTTCCTCATAAGATAACCCACTCATTCCAGGTATCAATCTAGTAAACCTCCTCTGAACCACCTCCAATGCATTTACGTCCTTCCTTAATTAAGGAGACCAAAACTGCACACAGTATTCGAGACGTGGTCTCATCAATGCCCTGTATAATTGAAGCATAATATCCTGACTTTTATGTTCAATTCCTCTCATAATGAAGGATAGCATTCCATTGGCCTTCTTAATTAGTTGATGCACCTGCATACTAACTTTTTGTGACTCATGCACTAGAACACCTAGATCCCGCTGCACCTCAGAATTCTGCAGTCATTCTCCGCTTAAGTAATACTCTGCTTTTTTATTCTTCCTGCCAAACTGAACAACTTCACATTTTCCCACAATCTGCCAGATTTTTGCCTGCTCACTCAACCTATCTATATTCGTCTGCAACCTCATGTCCTCTTCACAACATACATTCCTGTCTATCTTTGTGTCATCTACAAATTTAGCTACCAAGCCTTCATTCCTCTCATCTAAGTCATTGATATAAATTGTAAAAAGTTGAGGCACCAGCACAGACCCCTGCGGGACTCCACTTGGCACATCCTGCCAATCAGAAAAAGACCCATTTATGCATACTCTGTTTTCTGCCAACCAGCCAATCTTCCATCCACACTAATGTGTTACCCCCTACACCATGAGCTTTTATTTTCTGCAATAATCTTTGATGTGGCAAATGCCTTGGAAATCCAAGTACAGTTCGCCTACAGGCTCCCCTTTATCCACAGCCCATGTTACTTCTTCAAGGAACTCCAATAAATTGGTTAAACATGATTTCCCTTTCACAAAACCATGCCGACTCTTCACGATTACCTCAAGTTTTTCTAAGTGCCCAGTGATAACCTCCTTGGCGATTGATTCTAACACCTTCCCCATGACAGACATCAAGCTAACTGGCCTATAGCCTTCTTGAATAGAGGGGTTATATTTTCTACTTTCCAGTCTGATGGAACCTTTCCAGAATCTGGTGAATTTTGGAAAATTAACACTAACGTATCTACTGCCTCATTAGCCACCTCTTTTATTACCCTAGGAACAAGTCCATCTAGACCCAGAGACTTGTCAGCCCACAGCTCCACCAGTTTGTTCAGTACCACTTCCCTAGTGATTCTAATTTTACCAAGTTCCTCTCTCCCTTGGACCTCCAGATTCATAGCTATTACTAGAATGTTTTTTGTATCCTCTATAGTGAAGACAGGAGCAAAATATTTGTTCATTCCTTATAATCCACTATTAACTCCCCATTCTCACTCTCTAGGGGACCGACACTTACTTTACTTACTCTTTTCCTTTTTAAATACTTGTAGAAACTCTTGCTATCTGTTTTTGCATTTCTAGCTAGCTTCCTCTCATACTCTAATTTATTTCTCCTGGTTAACCTTTCAGTCATTCCCTGTCAGTCCTTTACACTCTGACCAATCATCTGTCCTGCCCACTCATCTTTGCGCAGTTGTATGCTTTTTCCTTAAGTTTGATGCTTTCCTTAACTTCTTTAGTTAACAACGGATGGTGGGTCCTCCTCCCTAGAATTTTTCTTTATAGTAGGAATATACTTATTCGGAGTATTTTGAAATATTCCCTTAAATGTTTGCCACTATTTCTCTATTGATCTATTCTCTAGCCTAGTTCACCTCAGCTAGCTCAGCTTTCATGCCCACTTAGTCGCCCTTATTTAAGTTTAAAACACTAGTCTTAGACCCACTCTCCTCCCTTTCAAACTGGATGTAAAATTCAATCATATTGTGGTTGCTGATACCTAGGGGTGCCTTTACTCTGAGGTCATTAATTAATCCTGTCGCGCTACACAATACCAAGCCTGACATAATCTGCTCTTTGGTTGGTTTCGAACGTACTGCTCTAAGAAACTATCTTGAAAGCAAAACTCCTCATCCAGGCTACCACTGCCAATCTGATTTTTCCAGTTTGTGTGTAGATTAAAATTAGGGATGTGGCCAGTAAATTTCTGCCATTGCCAAATCTGTTGGATCTCCATTGTTCATGGAAATAGTGAAAATGCATGACTGCTTTGTTGCTGTGGTGATCACTTATTGGGAACATAAATTAATGAGTGTAAATCGCCTGTCTAAAGCCACAGATATTGCCTAGAACATGATATTTCTGCCCCTGTATGTTTTAGCCTCCAGGTTTCGGATGTTATTGGCTATTTAAATGAGAGTGTATTTTTGTTCATATATGGAGTTAATGTCAGAAGTGAATGGGAGCTTGAATGTTACAATGGGATTTTCTACCCCTCTCATATGGCATGTTTCTCTCATTGGAAAGTCATGTTTTATTGGTTTCAACTGACACTGGTCTAAACGAGTTTTGTGGTAAAAAAAATAAAGAACTATATTTACAACAATTAACATTGTTATAAGAATTTTCTTTTAGCTATTTGGAAGGCTTGGCACTGGAAATGCAAACTTTTTCTCCCCCTTAAGATTCCTCTTCTAGTGCTAGCTAGGCAAATTTTCCAACCTCGTTTTAACTCCTCTTGAATTTGGCCTTTTCAATCTGACTGAGTTCCCACCGGCATTCCTGCATGGTGAACCACAGTATCTATTGCTGCTCTCCCTCTCTTGGGTCCTGGCAGACTAACCTTGTCTGAGAGTTTTCAGGGATATCTTAATCACTTCCCTTTTCAAAGCCCATCTCCATAACAGCATGAATCACATGGGCCTTGTATCCATGTAGATATTACTTATATTAGCTATCCTTGAGAGCCCCAACTCTCTTTTATCTTGAAAGTAAATAGACAGTTTATTGTACAACTGTTTACAACCTGACATTCTCGATACTTTCCTGAGGCTTTGGAGACTCTCAGTCTATCCAATGTTAGCACAGAGGCTGCTGCCATTGTCTCCAAGTGTAAACATCTTGCACCCTCTTCCCAGTAAAACAATCTGGGCCCCTTTTAATCTCTAACAATCAGACCACACAGGCTTGCTGTCAGGCAGACTTCAGAACAGGTCACCTTCATTTCACCTTAAATTCAAAGACATAATTTTAGTTTCTATATGACAGTCCCAAAACATACTAATCTCTACTACAATTATGAGGTTTATAACTGTATTGCACTTTTAGTAATATCCAGTTTGAACTGTTATGGAATATAATTTTACAATTTTTAATGAAAAAAGTACATTTTTTGGGGGAAAAAAACCATGTGCTGAGGCTTTACCTGTCCCTGGTGTCGCGGGTCATGAGGACTCGAAACGTCAACTTTGTTCTTCTCCGCCGATGCTGCCAGACCTGCTGAGTTTTTCCAGGTATTTCTGTTTTTGTTTTGGATTTCCAGCATCCGCAGTTTTTTGTTTTTATGTCGCGAAGGATGTGTCTGGCCACTTTGCCACAGAACGCTCCACTCAGTTGGACCATGCCATACCACCTATCCCTCATGAAAAGGTTCATGCAGCAAAGCACCTCTGACCACAAGTCCACCCACACATATTGTCCTCAAGGCCCTGCAGGGAAAGGAGATGGTGGATCCTGACAGATTGTTGTCTGAGCACAGCGTCAAAGTCATTTGGCAGAATGCCTCATCACCAGAACTTTCAAACAAGTACCAAAGCCTATCTTGGCTGCTGGTGCGTAGGGTGCACATCATTAGATGTTTCCTCCTTTGCTTTGGGATTCATCCTTTCCTCACACTGCCCGCTAGGTAGCTGCAGTACAGAAGAAACCCCCACCCACCACCTTCTGGAGAAAGTGCCTTTGCAAAGCAAAGAGAAATGGTGGCTTTTGTTGAGATTCATCCCAAACAACTCAGTAACACAGGACTCTGTGCTCTACGGGTTTTTCCCTAGGGATGCACACCAGGATAAACATCAACTGCTGCTGGAGGACCAACAACTTAGTGAAAGACCACTCTTAGGTCTGCCCGAATCTTAGTCTTCTAGTGCAAAGAACTGTCAATGATTGAGTGTTGCAGACTGGCACATTCCAAGGTCCAGGGCTACGTGCTGAGGATCGTACTAAAATTTGAGACAGCCATCACAAAGGATCAATAGAGAAAGACCACTGTTTGCCATAGTGCACAGAGGGTCTGGAAACCATGTAAAGCCTCTCAGGATGTATCAGCGGAGGATGTTTGACATGAAATGATAATCTGTAATTGCAAATGTAATGAAACACTTGATGTACTGCCTTGACAGAAACTGATCTATATTGCACTTCATGTATTGCCAAATTTGAACTGTTATGTAATGTACTTTTACAAATTATAAGAATGAAGTATATTTTGGTGGAAAAGGCAAATTAATCTTCACATGTGAATTCACTGACCCCAGTGAAAGTTATAATGGGATAAAAGCAAAAAGCTGCGGATGCTGAAAATCCAAAACAAAAATAAAAATACCTGGAAAAACTCAGCAGGTCTGACAGCATCTGCGGAGAGGACATTTTGAGTCTGTATGACTCTTCAACAGAACTAAGTAAAAATAGAAAAGAGGTGAAATATAAGCTGGTTTAAGGGGGGGAGTGGGACAGGTAGAGCTGGATAGAGGGCCAGTGATAGGTGGAGATAGCCAAAAGATGTCATAGACAAAAGGACAAAGAGGTGTTGAAGGTGGTGATATTATCTAAGGAATGTGCTAATCGGTGACATTAAGGGTAGAAAGCAGGACGAGCAAGGTACAGATGGCCCTAGTGGGGGTGGGGTGGGGGGGGAAGGGATCAAAATAGGCTAAAAGGTAGAGATAAAACAATGGATGAAAATACATTTAAAAATAATGGAAATAGGTGGGAAAAGAAAAATCTACATAAATTATTGGAAAAAAGGGGAATGGGAGTGTTACAATTAACCCCAGTATTCATCGAATTAAGGAGATAAAAATCAGTTAGGGTCCCCAGCCGTCATTTTGAATGAGCACTGGATTGTGCCGCCCAGCCTTTCCCCACTCCGTAGGGAATAATCTGATAACCAATGGCTCACACAACAAGACAATGAGGTTCTGCAAGCTTATCAGGGCAATAAAACTAAATGCCAGGGTGTGTTATCACCTTCTGGATAAGAGGAAAACTGAGCAAACAAACAAAGTCACTTTGTTCCAGGATTGTGTGAAATCAATGTATGAGTTTCCAACTGTCCCTTCCCTGAAGCCCATCTACCGGTCAATCTTTGCATCATATTTTATCCGCAGGATATGATTTTTTGATGGTGTTCCCACTCCAGATATAGACACAGTTTCTGTGAGACTCATTGAACTGAATACAATCGGCATCCAGGGCACCCAAGTACCAAAAAAACAAATCCAATCAACGTACGTCCATGTTAACTAAGCCAGCAAGTGTATCACTTCAGATGATGCATTCAGAACTCCTTCACATGGAAACTCATTCTAACAACATAGATAGAGCCACCGTTATTAACATTTAAGACTTCAGCACAATTCTATCACTCCAACTGTGTCTAAATAAAAAATTGTCCTACAGGATCCTGTCACTTTTACTGCATTTTATTGCCTTTATCATCAAACCACGCCATCACTGCCAACTGTTCTCAAAACTTCACACACACAAACCAAGAGGCTCACAAGGCAAAACGCCATCCCAATATTGGCATTTCTTTAAAAAAAAACTTAGCCAAACTTAAAATTTCTTAACAAGTTACTATGTGCTTATGAAGGTGCAACCATTACAATTAATCAGGATAGCATTTTTTTTCATAGAATACAAAACCTAATAAGGGGGGGGGCAAGAAATGAAATATGTTTATTATATAGGGAAGGAGCAGAATTATGTAGCCGTCAACGTAGATTGATATCCTTTCATTTAATGAACTATATGACCAAAGATGTTTAGAGTTTGTAATAATCACTGTACGCATGGGAAACAGATGTGCTTTCTGTCCTTTTCCCTGTATCCCCCTTATAAAGAGGTTCACAAGTACTTACATTTAAAATTCTCCTCTCCTTAAACATTCAACACATTCTACTCTTATAGTTGCTGATCAAGCATTTGCTTTTGAAAAATATAATTTTATCAACTTGAATGAAAGGTTGTTATAAATCTTAAATACAAGATGCACTGTATCTTCTATCAAAGTTGTGTAACAACAGAGAGCAGCAAAGGGCTAGATTAATTAAGATTGCATTTTATTCCATTTCCTGCAGCATAGATCAAACATAACACACTGCTCAATGTTTTTTTAATTGTGGCTTCACAATTACTTGCCTGGATCAAAACTTAATTTTTCATAACACGCTATAAACAAAATACATTTTGAAGATGAGTGCAGTGGAATTTATGTTCCACTTCTACATCTAAACATTCTTGTGGGGCTTATAGCATATCCATGACTTTTCGGCAAAGATAAACTATACTTCTTGCATAAGCTGCTTGTCACCATGCATCCACTCAGCTTAGAGACAGAAGGATTCTGGGTTGCTGATTTTCGATGATTATTATCACATGATGATTAGCCAATGTTCTGAACAACCTTGCCTTTGGAATCTTAGCACAAGCAAACAGGAGAGCTGAGTTTTCTTGCTGCTGCAGTGAAACCATATCCCAGGAACATTTATATTCCAGACTTCCTGATGCACTTTACTTTGGAATAAGTTGGCCAGTGCACATCACTGACCCTAACACCCTCAACGACGAACACACACCAGAATTTAAAAGGAATTAATGGGAAATGTCGGTTTTCCTTCACTCTGGATTAAACATGTAAGAATTTGATGAGGCTTAACTTTCTCTCTTGTTGCTAATTATTTTAAAAGGGTGGTCACACGCAGGTTTGCAAAGAGGAAGCCAAAACTTTGTTTTCGAGATACAAGTCACCTGCTGCTATCTAGAGCCAAAATGGTGTCGAGAACAGTCCCAGGAGAGTTTTGTGCTGAATATATCTGTGGCACTTTGCGCTCTCTTCCATATCTATGGGTCAGTGGAGCCAGATAAGTTTTATTTTATAAACAGCTAGGACCTGCTTCCAAACTGAGAGAGAGAGCGAGAGAGAGAGTCAGGAAATTGCAGCTCTGGGCCATCTGGTATCTATATCAATTCAATGCCAGTTCTTTACTTAGCTTTGTAAATTTTATATTGAAGCAGAGAAAAGAACAGAAACCACATATGAGCACAGTCTCCTGAAATCCCGCAGTTCAGACAATCACCAAGTGCAAGGATCGGTGAGGGAATTAACACACATAGCTCACTTCCATTTACACCTAAGCATTTTACTATTGATTAAAGCGGCACCAGAACTCCTTAAAAGTGCATGTGCCCCATGCTATTTCAATTACCTTCGCACACATATTGACCTTCAAGGCCAGGAAAATACACAAAATAAATAAGGGACTGTACTTTTCTTAGATATAAGCAATCAAGTTACTTTGAATTTGACAAATTTTAGATGGATTCCTTCAAGATAAGGACAAGCTTATAACATTGCAGATCCAGGCAAGCAATCCAAGGTCTTAAAATTATTATACGTTATCTCCAAATCTGCAATTTGGGTGATATTTTATATTTTTGATTTCTTTTAAACAGGCAGAATTTATAAATTCCTGAACGAAATTAAATTCTGCGAAACTATATTTTTGTTACAGTTGCTCAAAAGAGCCCATTGATGTACAAAAAGATGCCAAACCATTTAAATGACTCACCACTGGGACATCACAGTGGTTCACAGTGAAGTCCTAGAGGATTTGAACATGTTCCTATATTCAACCCTCAGTTAAAGCCCGAATGCCCCCCCTTCATAACTAATATCAGAGAAGACAACACCAAGGCCCTGTATTATCCACCCTAAATATGTCCAGCAACCCAGGTTATCATTTCTCAACCTCTGTGTTACCAGAGCATGGAGTAGCAGCATGGTGGTAATGCTACTGGAATAGTAATCCAGAGGTCCAGACTAATGCTCCAGAGACATAAGTTCAGTTCCCACCAAGGCCATGGGGGGAATTTAAATTCAATTAATAACTCGCTCATCATGATTGTTAAAAGCCCACCTGATCCAAACATAGACAAATGAACTGAATTCCAGAAGTAAACTCACCACTGGTTTGAGTTATACCTAACACAAAAGAAGATGGTTGTGGTTGTTGGAGGCCAATAATCTCAGTCTCAGGACGTCACTGCACAAATTCCTCAGGGCAGTATTCCCAACCATCTTCAGCTGCTTCAATAATGATCTTCCTTCCAACATAAGGTCAGGAGTGGGGAAGCTCACTGACGATTGCACAATGTTCAGTACCATTTCAAACTTGTCATATACTGAAGCAGTCCATGCCCACATACAGCAAGATCTGGACAATGTTCAGGCGTGGGTGGATAAGTGGCACCTAACATTCGCACTGAGCAAAGACCATCTCCATAAGGAGAGAATCTAATCAACTTCCCTTGAAGTTCAACAGCAATACCATCGCCAAATACCCCATCATAAACATCCTGGGGGATACCACTGACTAGGAACTTAGTTAAATCAGACATATAAATACTGTGGCTATAACAGAAGCCAGAAGCTGGGAAATCTGTGGCAAGTAATGCACCTCCTGACTCCCCAGTGCCAGCACACCATCTACAAGGCACAAGTCAGGAGTGTGATGGAACACTCTCCATTTGCCTAGATGAAGGCAGCTCCAACAAGACAAGAAGTTTGACACCATCCAAGGCAAAGCAGCCCACTTGATGAGCACCCTCACTATGAGGAATGGTTGGACAGGCTGGGTTTGTTTCCACTGGAGTTTAGAAGTGTGAGGGGTGACTTGATTGAAGTGTATAAGATCCTGAATGGTCTTGACAAACTGGACGTGGAAAGGATGTTTCCTATTGTGGGTGAGTCCAGAACTAAGGGGCACTGTTTTAAAATTGGGGGTTGCCTTTACAGGGCAGGTGAGGAGAATTTTTTTCTCTCAGAGGGTTGTGCGATTTTGGAACTCTGTGTCAGAAGGCGATGGAGGTGGGGTGACTGAATATTTTTAAGGCAGAGGTAGATGGATTCTTGTTAGGCAAGGGAATCAAAGGTTATAGCAGGTGGATGGGACTGTGGAACTTGAAACACAAACAGGTCAGCCATCATCTTATTGAATAGTGGAGCAGGCTTGAGGGGCCGAATGGCCTACTTCTTCTCCTATTTTGTTACACGAGAAGTGTAACACGGGAAGATTTATTTTTGGAACAGATTGTCTATCTGCACCATTCTCCAAATGCATCAGGCACATCATATTTAGATGGGTCAAGGTTGAGCTGCATTCGATAATGTCGGGAAATCGTGGATGCAGCACGAAGTCTTATCTAGTTCTTAATTCATTTATACATGGCCTGCCCCAGGGTAACATCAAAGTAATGCCAAAAATAAAAGGCAACATTGTTATACTTTGATGTTTAAAGGGAAATGTATTCTCCTGGTATTATAATTCTAAGTACCATAATGGCACATACTTACATTTTCAGTTCCATCTCTCACTCTGGTGCTTTATGCTATAAAAGTACAATTACCTTGGAGGCAGTAGTTTAGGTCAAACATTCCAAATACAATAGTGAATCAGAACAATTGGCTTTAAGTAGCACACCCCACTTACAGCAAAGAAAGGGAACAATGTCACAACTGGGAAGAGTCCTGCACAAAATGTCCACTTGCAGACTAAATCTAACTGTTTTAAAAGGGTAAACAGAATAACACAGGCCAACAGGCATATGTTAACTTGAACCTCCCCTAGTTCCATAGAGAACACCATAAGCTTTGCAGGAAGAAACAGCGTCTTTACAACAAGGCTAAGTAGTCCGGGGATGAGGATAAGTTGGAGAGAACAGTTAATAAAGCACACAGTATCCTGGGCTTTATTAATAGGGGCACAGAGTACAAGAGCAGGGAGGTTATGCTGACCTCATATAAGACACTAGTTAAAACTTCAGCTGGAGTATTGTGTACAGTTCTGGGCACCACACTATAGGAAGTGCGTGAACACATTGGAGAGAGTGCAGAAGAGGTTTACAAAAATGGTTCCAGGGATGAGAAACTTCAGTTATGAAGATAGATTGAAGAGGTTGGAACTGTTCTCCTTGGAGAGAAGGCGGCTAAGAGGAGATTTGATAGAGGTTTTCAAATCATGAGAGGGCTGGATAGATAGGGAAAAACTGTTCCCACTCGTAAAAGGATCGAGAATGAGAGGGCACAGATTTAAAGTGATTTGCAAAAGAAGCAAATGTGATGTGAGAAAAAACTTTTTCACACAGCAAGTGGTTCGGGTCTGGAATGCACTGCCTGGAAGTGTGGTGGAGGGAGTTTCAATTAAGGCATTCAAGAGGGCATTAGTTGATTATTTAAATAGAAACAATGTGCAGGAGTTAGGGGAGAAAGGCACTAAAAATGGCACTAAGTCATAATGCTCATTTGGAGAGCCGGTGCAAACACAATGGGCCAAATGGCCTCCTTCTGAGTCATAACAATTCTGTGATTCAGTGAGGAGAACTGGAAGGAATGAAGAAAGCTCTCAATAAGTCAAGGCAAGGTTATGTTTCTGAGTATCTTACAACCTCAGTTAAGGAGAATCCTAAGAGCATCTGATCATTCATTAAGAAAATCAAAAAGGAAGAACTGGATGTCTCAGATATCTAAATAGACAATGGAGTTATACGTGATCTTAAGGGTAAAGCAGAAGCACAAAGTGACCAATTTTCGCCACTGTATTTACCAGAGAAGATTAGCACATATACCCAGCTTAGACGGTGACCATTTACCAGGCATACTAGACCTTGTTATAAGTAAAGGGGGGGTTTTGAAATTATTGCAAGAAATAAATCCAAATAAAACTCCGGGTTTCCTCCCTGGATTTTAAAGTTAACTGCTGATGAACTGGTTCCAATATTGACCAATCCCTTTCAAGAGTCAGTCAACACTGGCTACTTACCAGACCAGCAGAGACAAACTAACATCTGCGACATATTCAAAAAAGGGGATAAAAGGCAGCCAAAAACTTCAGACCGATATCTCTCACCAGTGTCATTCGCAAATTACTTGAACATATTGTTCATTCTCATGTTGTGAAGCACTTTGAAGCTCTCAATATTCGGGTAGATAGTCAACATGGTTTTTCAGTCGTAAAGATCTACTGAAACACAGCTTTTACAGGCTGTTGATGGCCTTGCTTCAAGTCTTGAAAGAGATCAAACGACCCACATGGCAATATTTCTCAAAAGCCTTTGACAAAGTTCCTCGTGAAAAGCTCTTCTCTAAACCTCACTGCTATGGAATCAAGGGGACGTTATTAAATTGGATCTGGCACTTCCTTACCAACAGAAGACAAAGAGTGGTGTGTGATGGAGAAATCATCCTCTCCTAGAGATGTGCCCTCCCAAGTGCCTTGAGGAACTGTGTTGGGACCTTTACTCTTCTTGGCATACATAAACAACCTTTCTAACAAGTTAAAAAACAGGCTGTAATTATTTGCAGATGGCTGTGTGGTTTACGCATCAGAGAAACCTCAAGATCCTATCAATTCGCTGCAAGATGATCTGGAACTGCAAAAACGACAGGACCAATGGAAGATGGCATTCAATGCCAAAAAACGTTACGTCGTGTGCATCACCAACAAAAAGGACCCACCAACAGGTAGTTTGAAGATCTGTAATCAAATTCTCCAACAACCATGCCTGGGGATTCATCTTAAAAACAATCTTCAATGGGGATTCCACATTCAGCAACTAAGTCAAAGAAAACAGGGTTCTTGGATTCCCCAGGAGGAATTTTTGGTGTTGTAACAAAAATATCAGAATTATAGCTTACCAAACGTTCGTTCATCCAATCCTAGAGTGCACAAGTTGTGTGTGGGATCCTTATATGGTGAGAGATATAAGAAAGATTGAAGCGATCCAAAGACGTGCTGCACGAATCAATGTGGGAAATACACCAGTGTCACATCCTTCATTAAAGATTTGGAATGGAAATCTTTGAGGCAAAGGGGGGTGAAAAGTAGACTGATCTTGTTCTATAAAATATGGAACAGTCTGGCAGGAATTGTCAGAAACAAGTGCCTGGTGCCCACTGGCAATGAGAAAACACAAGGTAGCCATTCACACAAACTATAAAGACTATTTGTTTCCAAGACTGTATATTAATTTTCTTTCCAAGGTCAATCCCACAATTGAACAAGCTGCCAAAGGAAATATCACAGTCCCTACATTTGAAATCTTCAAGACCCACCTTCAGGTTATTTCCATTTATAAGTTTCCATTATCAAGGCTACCATCTCAGCTGGTCATGCCTGGTTTAGCCGGCTCTACCTACATAAATATTGGCGGAATATGGATATTAGTCTGTGGTGTTGACACAACTAAAGCACAAGCAGAATTACAGCAAGATATATAGTTGCTCAGCAAAATGGAGTTTGACTTTATGGTAAATGTACAAAAGGGTACCTTTTTTGGCAGACACATGAAACAATGTCTAATAAACAGAATCTAAAACAGCTCGTTGAAGCACAAGGGGGCTGCAGCCTAAATGCAATAAGCTTTCACTTAATCACCATGGGTGATTAATGCCAATACATAGCAAGAAGATATAATGTATAATTAACCGGCGAAGCTTGATTAGGGAGGAAGGGGGAGAAAACAAATGGGTAAAATGCCTCTCATATGAAAACCAGAATATTAATCATCTTCTGGTATGAATGGCTTGCTGGTAACATTGTAAAAATACATAACTTTAAAAGATTTCAGTTTGAACACAATCGCTAATTATACGGATTGCCACTCTCCCTGTTACCTTTGAGAAAATTAGTCAGGAACAGATCACCTTTTATCCTCTTCCCCTCTTCTGAAGGTGCCAATTCTCTTAATGGGATGTGGTCCCAAACGTTAGATGAAAACTAAACCATTCAAATACAACAGACTGCTGCTGCTAAAGGAGAGTGACTCAACCTGTCCAGGCTAAGGTCATAAGTGTGATTGTTTTACTTACAAAAGGTTTAAAGCCGTAAATAAAATGTGGAACAAGGCAGTGTCAAAGGTAAGATACAAATCCCTCCAATCTCCTGGGTTAATCTACTTTATACAGTGAAGGAAGGGTGGCTAAAAATGTTTCAGCTGACTCTGAAGTAATTTGAGAAAAGGAGCTGGAAGCAAGAGTGAGAAGGCGGCTTTATCAAATCTCTGTGATTCATTCTTACAATGTCATACAATTATATGGATTGGAAAGATAATGTGACAGAGATTCCCTTTTGGATGTAATTGCTGATTCCAGTGCAATGTTGCACCCATTATGAAAATGTTTCCCCTGAGTTTCTGCTCAAAACTGATCCACATACCTAAATATATATATATTAAATATGCAAACAAATAACATATGCTTAAGTAATCTCATTGAAACACACAAAATTCTTAAGGGGCTTGATAACGTAGATGCTGGGAGAGTGTTTCCCCTGACTGAGGGGAACTAGGGGTCACTGTTTCAGAATAAGGGGTTAGAACTGAATCTTCAGGCTGTGGATGCTCAGTCATTGACTATATTTATGGCAGAGATCAAAGAATCTTGGGTGCTTAGGGAGACAGTCAGTTTCTTAGTAAATTAAAATAAAAATCACATTTAAAAGATTTTAAAAATGTACCTTTAGTATCCTTGCACCAAAAGAAAAAGCTTAATTTTCAAAGTCTACCTGAAGGTCTGGAAATGAGAGCAATTAGAGGAAACTCTGAATGATAATTAATTCACCATGGGGGCAATGCCAATGTTGTGGGTAGGACCTGCTTCCAAAGCAATATCTTTAAAACTAGTGCAAAAGATCACAGAAACTCAAGCTGTGTTGAACTCAAATTGTGCTTAAAATTGTGATGTTTGTGGTTATACTAATTTTGGCTAAATTGCACTAAAAAAAATAATTGCAATCAAGCGGATCAGGTTAGTAAGTTACTTAGTCTACAAATTTAGTTAGTACCTAAATTTCCTTACAAAATTAATCCTTCAAATGTTACAATTTATTAACCCCACTTTCCAATATAACACTTTTAGGGAATGAATTTAATAGCAATATCCAGTGATAGAAATAATTGTCCCAGCTTTCCTATCTTTCTCCACAATTTTGCAATCACTTAAGTTAAAACAGTTCACGCAACAAAGCATACATAGCACATTTATCTAATCAATATTTTCAACTGTAATTTTAAAATATAAAAATAGTTCCCTCCTTGAATTAACAAAAATGTGCAACACAGCAATGGTACAAGCAAGTGAAATGGACCATGTTGATGCAAACTGAACAGTCAAAGTTAGCATTTTCAACTGTGTAACACATACACTCGTTCACCTTTCATACGGTCTATGGTTTCTCATCAATGCCACTTACAGGATATACTTATACTGGTGCAATGCAATTAAAATGTTAAAAATAAAAGACAGCATTAGCTTCTGTAAAGTTGTGCATGAAAACAATGTTATTTGCCATAATAAGAGAATTTGCATAGATCTCATGAAGGAGAACAAGCTTCCAGCCTCTGAAGAGTCATTACTGGAGCACAACTATCAATCTTTCATTATTGGAAGGACAGCCGTCAGCTTAAATCTTCTTCTGAAGAATTGGTGTCTTCCTGCTCCCTATATCGTCGAAATGCTGTAGCAGCTGCACCTTCTGGTTCAAAGTTCATTACTTTAATGTTCAATTTTTGCACTAGTTTTTCCGCTGCCAGCTTGGCCTGTGTGGACTGCAAAAGAGAATGTTTCTTTTAATTTGAAGGTCAAGGCAAAAAGCAAAGAGTTTCCCTTTAGTACATGAGGAGTTTACTTACTGGATGTATCTATGTATGAAATTGTAACAAACCATTTTCACAACTTCTGAAAAAAATGTTGTTTGATACTAGCACTGAGAATCCAGAAGCAATGGGGGTACCAAGTTCCATCGTAATACTCAGTCTTAGGATCACTATTTCTTGGACTAAACTATAGTATGACACTGAACAGTCATTACACAGGTCCAATCTCAAAACTGAACCAACTGTGAGCTAGAATTACTTTTTTTTTTGGGATGCAGTGGAGAAATTTGGTTTCCATGTAGACAGATTAAGAGATTTATCACTGGAGACACAGTTCGCATTTCCCTTAAAGCTGATGAAAGATTAGAGCTCAATTTTTCATTACAAGCAAACAATTTCATCCAGTCAGTTCTATATGTGAATTAGAATATCGAACATTTACCAGGACAAGCAAAGTCTCCGAATACCCTAGTTCTTTACAAGCACGTTCCACTATATTACTATCTTCGAGCACACAAAAGATATTTAAACAGTATTGAATCAAGAGCTTAAATTCTACGGTATCAAGGTGAAGAAAGCAAAAGCAATATATAAATTAGGATAAAAAAGGAAATTGTATTTTATACAACTAGTGTTTGACAGTTATAAATGTTCATGTCAAGCAGATGTTTATTACAAGTGGTCTGTTCATTGCCCATACCTCATACTTTTGTTTCTGTAATATCTGTAGCTCGCCAGACTCTTCTAGAGACAGTAGTTGAGCAGGAGAATGGTAAAGTGGGGGCAGTCTAGCAGCTGTAATCTCATCCAGGTGCTTCCAATCCCTCAGCCTTCGTTCTGCTGGAGACAGTTTCAGCGCAAATCTGCCAGGTGATTGGTCTGGAGATGAACTGGGGGATTCAGGTATTGGGCTGATGTAAAAAAAAAACCAAATACTTACACAGAAAAACCAAAGTCCTTCCAACCTGCGAAAAAGACAATCATGTAGCCCTACAAAGGCAATATTTTACAGTTAACTACTCTAGAGCTTTATTTCTTTATGTAGTACCATTAGGAGAAGATCTAGCAACAAGGATTCTATTAAAACCTTTCATCTTTAACTGTAAGCAGAATTGTACTGTTACACCAAAGTGGCCTTTTGCATTTAATAAGCAAGACACACATTGTGCAATTCCTGCTTGCCTGCAGCTCAAAAGGCACAGTGGAGCAAAAATAGCTTAAAAATAGGATAAATTTCTCATCTTTGAACGAGGCTACTGTAAAATTGACACAAGATAAAGGGATACTTTCCTTGAACAGAACAATGAAAATAATAAACTATGGAATATCACAATAACTGACACTCGCTAAACATTCCTTTTTAAAAAAACTTTCAGGAAATAGCTAGTGTGCATGATTTTTTTCGCATTAGGTTACCTAATCCGTTGGTAGCCTAAACAGTAAAATCACTGGTATGTTCAATACTGATGCTCCTAAGCGGCTGCAAGTCATTGTCAATGTTTTATTTTTAAATTCATTCACGAGGTGGG
This sequence comes from Cetorhinus maximus, assembly GCF_964194155.1. NCBI lineage: Eukaryota > Metazoa > Chordata > Chondrichthyes > Lamniformes > Cetorhinidae > Cetorhinus > Cetorhinus maximus. The sequence continues at coordinate 2,083 of NW_027599305.1, read as the reverse complement.
AGGACCAGCATTTATTGTCTCTCCCTAACTACCCTCCAGAAGGTGGTGGTCAGCAATTGTGTTAACTTTGTAGACTGAAGCCTCATTAAAATTCCAGCAAAGGCTCCTATTACGTCCACACAGAGACACAAGAGCAGACATAAACCAACAGTAAAGATTTTGTCTTGAAGGTCTGAAATGTGAGCTCCGATTCCTGTAGATTTCTATCGCTGTAATCTTATGATAAACAATAACCAAGCAAGCTACAACGTAGTAACAATTATTTGAATACGAAATTTTGGAATAGGTCCTAAAGAAACCCCAATATTTAGATCTAACTTGCAAGATCTAACAATGCACAGAAAACTCAGTCAGCAGGTAACCAGATCCAGATACATGTACAGCACCTCAAACCAGAGATGAAACTTACTGGTTAGTTTTAAATTGTGCTCTTTTCACCACTGGGTTCTTGGCTCTGTGCTCCAGTACGTCAACGTAATGAGGTCTTTTCTTTTCTTGGTAGTGCAGAGTTTGAAAGGGATTGTCACTGAATTTTACATTACTGCTTGAAGTTGGATCTTCATGGATTTTAGGAGGTACTTTTCTGTGCCCATTGTCTGTCAGAGTGACACTGTCAAGCCTATCACTAAGCAAGTCAGCTCTGCTGACAAAATCTACTTCCATGTCATTTGCTGTGATAGGTGAATGTATATTATTGTTTTTTTCCTGCTTTATACATAAGGTCCTTTGGCTTTCCACCACAGAATCAAGAGAGTTCTCACTTTTTGTAGCACTCTTAGCTGTGTAGCTTCCTGAAGTTGCTTGCTCTTTTACCAATACTCTGTGTTTCTCCTGATTTAATTTGTCTCTGTTTATAGTTCCTATGCCATCAGCCTTTGACAAAACATTTTCATCTTTCTCTGCTTCATCACAACCCTTCAATTTGTTTCTAACAACTTGTCCTAGTGTTAGAGTTGAGGTTGTGCTCTCACGACTGAGGGTTTCCTCCTCCTCAGAAGTTATCATCCTCTGCTTCTTTTCAAACTCCAATTTGACAGCTGAAAGCAGTTCAGCTGCTCGTTCCACTTCCTCATGCTGAGAAATTGCTGCTTCCAGTTTTTCTATAAACTCAGCGATTCGCTCCCCCTTGTCTGACAGGCTTTGGATAAACTTCCTGAACAAACAAAAGGCAATTAGATCGAGAAAAACATTGCTGCAAAGGAATCAGATATACTTAGAGAGAGTTAGTCCATTTAATCTAATCTGTCAATAACCTGATATAAGTTCATGTCTTCTGAATTTATTTCCTGTATCATATTTTCACCCACAAGAATGATTCACAAAATGGTCACAGCACCAAAAAAAGCTTTTGGCCCATTGTGCCTGTGCCAGTTCTTTGCGAGAGCAATTTAGCCACTCCCCGGTCCTTTTCCTGTAGCCCTGCAATTTTTTTTCTCATCAAGTGCAAATCCAAATTCCTTTTGAAAACCACAACTGAATTTGCCTCCACCACATGCTCGGACAGTACATTCCAGATCCTAACCACTCACTGCATATAAAAGTTTATCTTCTTGTCATTATTAAGGGATATGGGGATAGTGTGGGAAAATTACATTGAGGTAGAAGATCAGCCAGGGTTTAGTTGAATGGCAAAACAGGCTCGAGAGGCTGAATGGCCTACTCCTGCTCAGATATTCCTAGGCCTCTGTTCATAAAGCCCAGGATCCTGTGTGCCTTTTTAACAACTTTCTTGACCTGCCCTGCCATCTCTGACAATTTGTGCATTATACCTCAGGTCTCTCATAAAAACCCAGGCCCCTCTGAGCCTGCATCCACTTCAGCATTGCACCCTTTATTTTATATTACCTCTCCTTGTTCTTCTTGTTCTCCTTGTTCTTCCTACCAAAATTAATTACTTCACACTTCTCTGCATTAAACTTCATCTACCATCAGCCTGTCTACGACTTCAAAGTCTTTCACGATCCTCCTCACTATTCACAATATATGTTTTGCACCATCTGCAAATGTTAAAATGGTCTCCTGTACACCCAAGTCTAGGTCATTGATATCTATCGAGAAAAGCAGTGGTCCTAATCCCAATCCC
>NW_027599304.1:20000-28357 GCF_964194155.1 Cetorhinus maximus | reverse complement strand
CCCTCACCCCCTCATTCACCCTCACTCCCTCACTCACCCTCATTTACCCTCACCCCCTCACTCACCCTCATTCACCCTCACTCACCCCCTCACTCACCCTCACCCCCTCACTCACTCTCATTCACCTTCACACCCTCACTCACCCTCACTCACCTTCACCCCCTCACACCCTCACTCACCCTCACTCCCCCTCACTCACCTTCACCCCCTCACACCCTCACTCACCCTCACTCATCCTCACATCCTCACTCACCCTCACTCACCCACACACACACACTGACTCACCCACCCTCACACATTCTGACTTACTTGCCCTCCCTGACCTTTACTCACTCGCCCACTCACCCTCCCCCACTCTGACTCACTCACCCTCCCCCACCCACACTCATCCACCCACACTCGCTCGTTCAGCCACCGTCACTCTCACTCACCTTCACACATTCTGACTCACACCCTCCCTCGCCCTCACTCACTGACCCTCACTCACCCTCACTCACCTTCACTCACTCACCCTCACTCACCCTCATTCACCTTCACTCACCTTCACTCACTCACCCACTCACCCACACACTCACTGACTCACTCACCCTCACTCACTCACAATTCACTTATTCACAACCATCACTCCCTCAGCCTCACTGAGTCATTCAATCACACTCACTCACCATCACCCACCCTCACTCTCTCATCCATCCTCACACACCCTCAGTCATTCACCCTCACTCACTCACCCTCACTCACTCACCCTCACTCAGCCACAAATAAAGTGTCGGGGGTGTGGTTTATTCATTCGTGGGATGTGGGTGTCACTGGCTGGGCCCAGCATTTATTGCCCATCCCTAATTGCCCCTTAAGAAGGTGGGGGTGAGCCGCCTTCTTGAACCGCTGCAGTCCCTGTGGTGTAGTTACGCCCACAATGCAAGGGGGGAGGGAATCTCTGGGGGTCCCTGGGAGGGGGTGGAGGCCTAAATGGGTGAAAGCACTCCATCGCCCACAACCCCAGGGTGCATGAGTCCTGATCTCCAGATCCATTCACTCAATCGCCCTCTCCTGGGCTCCGATCTCAATGAACTAATAACTTAGATCTCCCTTACTGTACATTTCTGTCCGTCTCTCTCTCCCCCTCCCTCTCCCTCCCTGTCTCTCCCTCTCACTCTATCCCTCTCCTCTCCCTCTCTCCCCACTCTCTCCCTCCCTCTCTCTTCCTCTCTCTCCCTCTCCCTCTCTCTACCTCTATCCCCCCTCTCTCCCTCCCTCTCTCTCCCTCTCACTCCCTCTCTCTTTCCCTCTCTCTCGCCCTCTCCACTCCTTCCCTCTCCCTCTCCCTCTCTCCCCCTCTATCTCTCTTGCTCTCCCCCTCTACCTCTCTCTCTTCCTCTCTCCCCCTCTATCTCTCTTGCACTCCCTCTCTCCCTCCCTCTCTCTCTCTCTCCCCCTCTCGTTCCCTCCTCTCTCTCTCACCCTCTCCTCCTCTCTCCCTCTCCCTCCCTCTCTCTCCCTCTCTCCCTCTCCCCCTCTCTCCCTCCCTGTCTCTCCCCCTCTCTCCCTCCCTCTCCCTCTCTCTCTCTTCCTCCCTCTCTCTCTCTCTCTCTCTCCCCCTCTCCCCCTCTCCCTCCCTCTCCCTCTCTCTCTCTCCCTCTCTCCCCCCCCTCTCTCCCCCTCTCCCCCTCTCTCCCTCTCCCTCTATCTCACTCTCAGTAACTACAAGCTTTTGGAAGAGAAGCTGGAGTCAGTGTTTAAGGAGACATTGGCGATCAGAGAGACTCACATCACCAACCTGAGGTGCCAGCTGGACGAGGCTGTGCGACGTAACCAGGAGCTCTCCGACCAGCTGCAGGAGGTGAGTGGGTGGCGGGAGCTTTGCCCTGAATACCAGGACTGCATGGGTGCGTGGCAAGACCCATAGCTTTGTGACACGGTGAGCCATCTCCAGCATGGGAGGCTTGTGTTCGGCCCTTCAGATCTGCGCAGGATCTCACTGCAAAATGTGGCCACTTTGTTGGGGTTTGGAAGGGGAGAGGGTAAATTCCAGAGATCAGGAGCTCCCACCAGCCTGCTCTATCTCATGGCCCTTTTTCAGGGGCGGAGGGAGCCTTAACTCATTCAGGACATCTCCAGGTCTGGATCCCGACCTAGTCGCAGGCCTCTCGACCTAGTCGCAGGCCTCCCGGCCTAGTCGCAGGCCTCCCGGCCTAGTCGCAGGCCTCTCGACCTAGTCGCAGGCCTCTCGACCTAGTCGCAGGCCTCTTGGCCTAGTCGCAGGCCTCCCAGCCTAGTCCCACTTGGCCTAGTCACAGGTTTCTCGGCCTAGTCGCAGGCCTCTTGGCCTAGTCGCAGGCCTCTCGACCTAGTCGCAGGCCTCCCGGCCTAGTCGCAGGCCTCCCGGCCTAGTCGCAGGCCTCTCGACCTAGTCGCAGGCCTCTCGACCTAGTCGCAGGCCTCTTGGCCTAGTCGCAGGCCTCCCAGCCTAGTCCCACTTGGCCTAGTCACAGGTTTCTCGGCCTAGTCGCAGGCCTCTTGGCCTAGTCGCAGGCCTCTCGACCTAGTCGCAGGCCTCTCGACCTAGTCGCAGGCCTCTCGGCCTAGTCGCAGGCCTCCCAGCCTAGTCCCACTTGGCCTAGTCACAGGTTTCTCGGCCTAGTCGCAGGCCTCTTGGCCTAGTCTCAGGGCTTTGGACCATAATCCATCAAGGACACCGGCAGAGCCAGGGAACCCCCTGCCCCATCCTCTCTAACTGTGTCCCTGCCCCACAGATCACTATTTTAAAAAACCACCACGATCTCCTTTCCAGTTAAAGCGGAACTTGGAACAGGCGGGGCCGAGGGAAGAAGCAGCGGACCAGTTGGTTGCCATGGCGAGGGAGGCAGAGACACCACTGGAGATGAAGCCGGAACGCCGGGAGAGTATCAAGGAAGCAATCAGTGATCGTCTGATTGAGGTTGAGAGAGAGGTAAGGGCTGCAGACCCCAGAGAGGGCAATGGGATTGTTGTGAGTTGGGCCTCTCTCTCCTCCCCTGTCTTATTGTCCAGCAATACAACTCAAAGGTCCCCTCTAGGCCTCATTCATGAAGCCATTGTTTTCGTTCCCCGCTCCAAACTCTGTTCCTTAATGACCAACTCCACCCCTCTCCATGGCAACAGTCTGAGATTAACCAGTCTTGGTGTCACATTCGACCCAAGATCAGCTTCCGACCTCATATCTGCACCATCACTAAGACGCCTATTTCTGCCCGACTCCACCCCTGTCTCAGCTGATCTGCTGCTGAAACCCTCAACCCTGCCTTTGTCTCTTCGACGATTCCAACTCACTCCCAGCTGGTCTCCCACACCCTACCCTCAATAAACTTGAGGTCATCCTGCTGCCTGTGTCTTAGCTCATAGCAAATTCCCTTCCCCTATCACCCCCTGTGCTCGCTGACCAACACTGGCTCCCGGTCAAGCAACATCTTGATTTTAAAATTCTCATCCTTGTTTTCAAACCCTTCGTTCCTCCCTATCTCTGTAACCTCCTCCATCCCCTACAACCCTCCCTATCTCTGTAACCTCCTCCATCCCCTACAACCCTCCCTATCTCTGTAATCTCCTCCATCCCCTACAACCCTCCCTATCTCTGTAATCTCCTCCATCCCCTACAACCCTCCCTATCTCTGTAACCTCCTTCATCCCCTACAATCCTCCCTATCTCTGTAACCTCCTCCAGCCCCTACAACCCTCCCCATCTCTGTAACCTCCTCCAGTCCCTACAACCCTCCCCATCTCTGTAACCTCCTCCAGTCCCTACAACCCTCCCTATCTCTGTAACCTCCTCCAGCCCCTACAACCCTCCCTATCTCTGTAACTTCCTCCATCCCCTACAACCCTCCCTATCTCTGTAACCTCCTCCATCTCCCCTTTCTCTGTAACCTCCTCCAGCCCTCCCTATCTCTATAACCTCCTCCATCCCTCCCTATCTCTGTAACCTCCTCCAGCCCCTACAACCCTCCCTATCTCTGTAACCTCCTCCAGCCCCTACAACCCTCCCTATCTCTATAACCTCCTCCAGCCCCTACAACCCTCCCTATCTCTGTAACCTCCTCCAGCCCCTACAACCCTCCCTATCTCTGTAACCTCCTCCAGCCCCTACAGCCCTCCCTATCTCTGTAACCTCCTCCAGCCCCTACAACCCTCCCCATCTCTGTAACCTCCTCCAGCCCCAACAACCCTCCCTATCTCTGTAACCTCCTCCAGCCCCTACAACCCTCCCTATCTCTGTAACCTCCTCCAGCCCCTACAACCCTCCCTATCTCTATAACCTCCTCCAGCCCCAACATCGCCCCTTTCTCTGTATTCTCCTCCAGCCCTCCCTATCTCTGTAGCCTCCTCCAGCCCCTACATCCTCCCTTTCTCTGTAACCTCCTCCAGCCCCTACACCCCCTCCCTATCTCTGTAGCCTCCTCCAGCCCCTACATCCTCCCTTTCTCTGTAACCTCCTCCAGCCCCTACACCCCCTCCCTATCTCTATAACCTCCTCCAGCCCCTACAACCCTCCCTATCTCTGTAACCTCCTCCAGCCCCTACAACCCTCCCTATCTCTGTAACCTCCTCCAGCCCCTACAACCCTCCCTATCTCTGTAACCTCCTCTAGCCCCTACAACCCTCCGAGATCTCTCCACTCCTCCAATTCCGGCCTCTCGAGCATCCCCCGATTCCCATCGCTCCACCATTGGCGGCCGTTCCTTCAGCTGCCTGGGGGCCCTAAGCTCTGGAATTCTCTCCCTAAACCTCCCCACCCCTCTCCCATTCTTTAAGATGCTCTTTAAAATCGACCTCTTTAACCAAGACGAGGAGACCATTCAGCCCCCTTGAGCCTATACAGGAGGCAGCAGCCATTCAGCCCCACTCGAGCCTGTTACGCAGGAACACGAGTGTGTGTGTAATTTTTTTATTCACGGGGTGTGGGCGTCGCTGGCTAAGCCAGCATTTATTGCCCTTCCCTAATTGTCCCTGTACAGAGGGGTAGTTAAGAGTCGACCACATTGCTGTGGGTCTGGAGTCACACGTAGGCCAGGCCGGGTAAGGACGGCAGATTTCCTTCCCTAAAGGGGACATTAGTGAACCAGATGGGTTTTTACGACAATCGGCAATGGTTTCAATAGATTTTAATTCCAGATTTTTATTGAATTCAAATCCCACCATTTTCCATGGCGGGATTCGAACCCGGGTCCCCAGAGCATTATCCTGGGTCTCTGGTATACCAGCCAAGCGATAATGTCAGCACACCATCATATATATATGTACATGTGTGTGTGTGTGTGTGTGTGTGTGGGAGTGTGTACATGTGTACGTATGTGTGTATGTGTGTGTGTGCGTGTGTGTGTGTATACGTGCATGTGTGTGTGTGTGTGTATGTGTGTGTGTGTACGTGTGTACATGTGCGTGTGTGTGGGAGTGTGTGTGTGGGAGTGTGTGAGAGTGTGTGTGTGGGAGTGTGTGAGAGTGTGTGTGTGTGTACATGCGTGTGTGTGTGTATACGTGCGTGTGTACGTGTGTGTACGTGTGTACGTGTGTACGTGTGTGTGTGTGTGTGAGTGTGTACGTGTGTACGTGTGTGTGTGTGAGTGTGTATACGTGCATGTGTGTGTCTGTGTGTACGTGTGTGTGTGTGTGTGTTTGCGTGTGTACATGTGTATGCGTGTACGTGTGTGTGTGTGTGTTTGCGTGTGTACATGTGTATGTGTGTACGTGTGTGTGTGTGTGGCTGTTTCTCATTCAAAGATTCTCGAAAGTTGATCCAGAGGATTTAGAGATTTAACGTGTAACACATGTTTGAGAGGAGCAGGGCAGCTTGGACTGTGTTTTCCAAAGCTGCCCCCACTGGGGGTCACTGCTGCCTGCTCTGAGAGTCTGGTTGAGATTGATTAATCCCTAATTAGTCAATAATTCTATTATCGTTGGATCAAGCGACCTCTCAGGCTAGCCCAGGTGTACGCAATAGGCCTTGGCACTTCCAATGTCCCTTAAGGGACAGATTAGCCTGTGCTCAGGCCTGTGATTTATGTACAATCCCAGCCATAGCAACAGTTGCCAACACTGGCAATCCTGGCCCACGGAGCCTGGAGGACCCCGCCAGTCAGCGCAAAGACCAGCAAAACCTTCTTCCCTCATCCTCACCCCAGGGTCTGGCGTCGAATCCAGCCCCCCACCCTCGAAAGGAAGAAAAGACTTGCATTCATATAGCGTCTTTCACCACCCCAAGCGCCTCTCAGCCCAAAGAAGTCTCCTTGAAGTGTAGTCACTGCTGAATGTGCGCACAGCAAGATCCCACAGAGAGCAATAATGACCCAGATCACCTGTTCTTTCCTAACTGACATTGGTTGAGGGATAAATATTGGCCCCAAGACACCGGGGAGAACTCCCACCTCCCCACCCCGGCTCTCCTTCCAATAGTGGCCGTGGGATCTTTTACATCCACCCGAGAGGGCAGGCCTTGGTTTAACGCCTCATCTGAAAGTGCTCCCTCAGCACTGACCCTCCGACAGTGCAGTGCTCCCTCAGTGCTGACCCTCCGACAGTGCAGCACTCCCTCAGTACTGACCCTCCGTCAGTGCAGCACTCCCTCAGTGCTGACCCTCCGACAGTGCAGCACTCCCTCAGTACTGACCCTCCGACATGTCAGCACTCCCTCAGTACTGACCCTCCGTCAGTGCAGCACTCCCTCAGTGCTGACCCTCCGACAGTGCAGCACTCCCTCAGTACTGACCCTCCGACATGTCAGCACTCCCTCAGTATTGACCCTCCGACAGTGCGGCGCTCCCTCAGTACTGACCCTCCGACAGGGCAGCACTCCCACAGTACTGACCCTCCGACAGGGCAGCACTCCCTCAGTACTGACCCTCCGACAGGGCAGCACTCCTTCAGTACTGACCCTCCGACAGGGCAGCACTCCCTCAGTACTGACCCTCCGACAGGGCAGCACTCCCTCAGTACTGACCCTCCGACAGGGCAGCACTCCCTCAGTACTGACCCTCCGACAGTGTGGCGCTCCCTCAGTACTGACCCTCCGACAGGGCAGCACTCCCTCAGTGCTGACCCTCTGACAGTGCAGCACTCCCTCAGTACTGACCCTCCGACAGGGCAGCACTCCCTCAGTGCTGACCCTCCGACAGTGCAGCACTCCCTCAGTACAGGCACTGAGGGTGTCAGTCTGCATTGTGTACTCGTGTCCCTGGTGTGGGGCTCAAACTCACGACTCAGGAGGGAGACCGAGCTGATGCTTTAACAATTCTCTTTACAGAACGCGACGCTTCTAGCTGAGAAGGGAGCACTCACCAGCCACGTGAGGCAACTGGAAACACAGAACACCAACCTCCAGGCCCAGATCCTGATGCTGCAGAAACATACTGTGACCCTGCAGGAACAGAGCTCCAATCTCCAGACGCTAAACGCTCAGCTGCAGGTGAGGATATCAGACCTTAACCCAACCCCATCAAACAGTGCAGCACTCCCTCACTACTGACCCTCCAACAGTGCGGCGCTCCCTCACTACTGACCCTCCGACAGTGCGGCGTTCCCTCACTACTGACCCTCCGACAGTGCGGCGCTCCCTCAGCACTGACCCTCCGACAGCGCGGCGCTCCCTCACTACTGACCCTCCGACAGTGCGGCGCTCCCTCAGCCCTGACCCTCCGACAGTGCATCACTCCCTCAGCACTGACCCTCCGACAGCGCGGCGCTCCCTCACTACTGACCCTCTGACAGTGCGGCGCTCCCTCACTACTGACCCTCCGACAGTGCGGCGCTCCCTCACTACTGACCCTCCGACAGTGCAGCACTCCCTCAGCACTGACCCTCCGACAGTGCAGCACTCCCTCAGCACTGACCCTCCGACAGCGCGGCGCTCCCTCACTACTGACCCTCCGACAGTGCAGCACTCCCTCAGTACTAACCCTCTGACAGTGCGGCACTCCCTCAGTACTGACCCTCCAACAGTGCGGCGCTCCCTCACTACTGACCCTCCGACAGTGCGGCACTCCCTCAGTACTGACCCTCCGACAGTGCGGTGCTCCCTCAGTACTGACCCTCTGACAGTGCAGCACTCCCTCAGTACTGACCCTCCGACAGTGCGGTGCTCCCTCAGTACTGACCCTCCGACAGTGCGGTGCTCCCTCAGTACTGACCCTCTGACAGTGCAGCACTCCCTCAGTACTGACCCTCCGACAGTGCGGTGCTCCCTCAGTACTGACCCTCTGACAGTGCGGCACTCCCTCAGTACTGACCCTCCGACAGTGCGGCGCTCCCTCAGTACTGACCCTCTGACAGTGCAGCACTCCCTCAGTACTGACCCTCCGACAGTGCGGTGCTCCCTCACTACTGACCCT
>NW_027599304.1:0-15000 GCF_964194155.1 Cetorhinus maximus | reverse complement strand
CTGAAGTTCCTCATCCCTGGAACCATTCGCGTGAATCTTTTCCGCACTCTCTCTCCAGTGCCTTCACATCCTTCCTACAGTGTGGTGCCCGGGACTGGACATAATACTCCAGCTGAGGCCCAACGAGTGACTGATACAATCTCAACATAACCTCCATGCCCCTATTAATAAAGCCTAGGATACTGTACGCTTTATTAACTGCTCTCTCAACCTGCCCTGCCACCTCCAATAGTTTATGCACATATACACCCAGGTCCCTCTGCTCCTGCACCCCCTTTAGGGTTGTAGCCTTTATTTTATACCGTGTCTCCATGTATCAGCTCACAGTTCCTCGGCTCTCCCTCTGTGGACAGGGACTGACTCACTCCTGCTCCCAACAGACTCATTGAGAGCCACGCGGACTGTGAGAGGCGGCGGCTGGAGCTCAGGGATGATCACAGGGCTCTGAGGAGCCAGCTCAGTGCCATCCAGGTGGAGAAAGCGCGGAGTGAGGCAGAGAGCAACTTCCTGAAGGACCAGAACCAACAACTGGATATTCGCATGTCCAAACTGAGCAGCCAGTGTGAGGTAGGACAGGACACAGCTCACACTCACACTCACGCTCACACTCACCCGAACACACTCACACTCACACCCACTCACACACACATTCACACTCACTCACACACACTCACACTCACTCTCACTCACACTCACACACTCACTCACACACACTCACACTCTTACACACACACACACTCACTCACACACACACTCTCACTCACTCACACACACACACACACTCTCATTCACTCTCATTCACACTCACTCACACACACACACAGTCTCATTCACACTCACTCACACACACTCACACTCACTCTCACTCACACTCACTCACACACACTCACACAAACACACATTCACTCACACACACACTCACTGACACTCACTCACACACACACTCACTCACTCACACATTCACACACACATTCACACTCACACACACACACTCTCATTCACACTCACTCACACACAATCACTCTCACTCACACTCACACACTCACACACACTCACGCTCTCACTCACACATACACTCACACACACTCACACAAACACACACTCGCTCACACACACACTCACGCTCTCACTCACACACACACTCACACTCACTCACACACTCACACAAACACACATTCACTCACACACACTCACACACACACACTCACTCACATACTCACACACACTCACACACTCACACACACACTCACTCACATACTCACACACACTCACTCACACTCACTCACACACACACACTCATACTCACTCATACTCATTTACACACGCACACACTCACAATCACTCACACTCACACTCACTCACACACACTAACTCACACACTCACTCACATTCACATACTCACTTACACTCACATCCACACTCACTCACACACTCACTCAAACACAAGCACAAACTCACACACACTCACTCACTCACACTCAATCACACTCACATTCACACTCACACACACACTCACTCACACTTCACGCAAACACACTCACACACACACACTCACTCACACTCACTCACACATTCACGCAAACACACACTCAAACACACATTCACATACACATACTCACACTCACTCACACTCACATTCTCACTCACTCTCACTCCTTCACACACACACACTCACTGACACTCTCACCCACACACTCACACACGCACATTCACACTCACACTCACTCACTCACTCACACGTCACAGGAGGCCAGTGGATGAGGCTGTGCCAGTGCCACCACCTCCATCTGGAGTTGACACGTCAAAAATCTCTCTCTCTCTTTCCTGAAAAGTTGCTGAACCAACTCAAAGGGAATCTGGAGGAGGAGAATCGTCACTTGTTGCACCAGATCAAATCCCTGACTGAGGATAACCGAGCTCTGCTGGAGAAGACAGTCGAGAGTAAGGACCAGTTTCATGAGGAACAAAGGCAGTACATGTGAGTGCTCAGAGCTATGCCAGTGCCTGGTAATGTTGGCTCATCATCCAGCACCCCTCAACCAGTGCCCCATGACCAGTGCCCCTCAACCAGCGCCCCTCGACCAGTGCCCCATGACCAGTGCCCCATGACCAGTGCCCCATGACCAATGCCCCTCAACCAGTGCCCCATGACCAGTGCCCCTCAACCAGCGCCCCTCAACCAGTGCCCCATGACCAGTGCCCCATGACCAGTGCCCCTTGACCAGTGCCCCATGACCAGTGCCCCATGACCAATGCCCCTCAACCAGTGCCCCATGACCAATGCCCCTCAACCAGTGCCCCATGACCAGTGCCCCTAGACCAGTGCCCCATGACCAGTGCCCCATGACCAATGCCCCTCAACCAGTGCCCCATGACCAGTGCCCCTAGACCAGTGCCCCATGACCAGTGCCCCATGACCAGTGCCCCTCGACCAGTGCCCCATGACCAGTGCCCCTCAACCAGTGCCCCATGACCAGTGCCCCATGACCAGTGCCCCTCAACCAGTGCCCCATGACCAGTGCCCCATGACCAGTGCCCCATGACCAGTGTCCCGTGACCAGTGCCCCATGACCAGTGCCCCTTGACCAGTGCCCCTCAACCAGTGCCCCATGACCAGTGCCCCATGACCAGTGCCCCTCGACCAGTGTCCCATGACCAGTGCCCCATGACCAGTGCCCCTCAACCAGTGCCCCATGACCAGTGCCCCATGACCAGTGCCCCTCGACCAGTGCCCCATGACCAGTGCCCCTCGACCAGTGTCCCATGACCAGTGCCCCATGACCAGTGCCCCTTGACCAGTGCCCCTCAACCAGTGCCCCATGACCAGTGTCCCTCGACCAGTGCCCCTCAACCAGTGCCCCTCAACCAGTGCCCCATGACCAGTGCCCCTCGACCAGCACCCCTTGACCACCGCTCCATGACCAGTGCCCCTTGACCAGTGCTCCATGACCAGTGCCCCTTGACCAGCGCTCCATGACCAGTGCCCCTTGACCAGTGCCCCTTGACCATCTCCCCTTGACCAGCGCCCCTTTACCAGCGCCCCTTGTCTAGCACCCCTCGTCCACTGCCCCTTGTCCAGCTCCCCTCGTCTACTGCCCCTTGTCCAATGCCCCTCAACCGGTGCCCCTCATCCAGTGCCCCTTGAGAAACCCAGCAACCAACCCTTCCACCCCTTCACCCACCTTCGCCCAACCCTTCCACCCCTTAGCCAGTGCCTCTCCGCCGCCCCCTTGCCTGGCCACCCCTCTCTGCCCCCTTCCCCCCTACTCCTTGACAAGCCTGCCCTTCTCTTGCTCACTTGTCTCTCCTTGTTACCCCGACAGGGACAAGCTGAGTGAGCTGAGACGGGAGAAACAGAAACTTGTGGAGAAGATCATGGATCAGTATCGAGTCATTGATCCCGCCATGCCCAGGAGGTGAGGAGGGGGTGGGGGGCTGAGGGGAATTGTACCTCTGATGGGATTGGTGGGGGAGGGGGGGTAGGGGGGGAGCAATTTATCCCTTGATGGAGGGGCTCACACAACCCCTCTCTGTCCCAGCAGGAAGGGGAATTGGATAGCCGACAAGATGAAGAAGTTGATTAAGCCTCGGAAGGAGATCAGCAAGGACCAGCTGAGGACCATCTTCATCAACACAGGAGGAAGCCTCGACTCGATGGAGGACCCCACCCCGCCGGATAACTCCGAGCTACCCCAGACCCCCTCCAAACACACAGGTAACACAAGCCCACTCTATCAGTCACCCTCCCTCCCAGGGAGACAGATCCCCCGTTACACAAGGTGGCCTTCGATTGGAGAGGGAGGGCATTAGAGGGATGGTCTTCGATTGGAGAGTGAGGGGATTGGAGGGATGGTCTTCGATTGGAGAGCGAGGGGATTGGAGGGATGGTCTTCGAATGGAGAGCGAGGGGATTGGAGCGATGGTCTTCGATTGGAGAGCGAGGGGATTGGAGGGATGGTCTTCGATTGGAGAGCGAGGGGTTTGGAGGGATGGTCTTCGAATGGAGTCGGGGACTAAAGGGATTGTCTTCGACTGGAGAATCAGGGGACTAGAGGGATGGTCTTCCATGGGAGAGTTAGGGGACTAGAGGGATGGTCTTCCATGGGAGAGTCAGGGGATTAGAGAAGTGGCCATCGATGGGAGAGTTAAGGGATTAGAGGGATGGTCTTCGATTGGAGAGTGAGGGATTAGAGCAATGGTTTTTGATGGGAGAGTTAGGGGACTAGACGGATGGTCATTAATGGGAGAGTGAGGGGATTGGAGGGATGGTCTTCGATTGGAGAGAGAGGGATTAGAGCGATGGTCTTCGATGGGAGTGTTAGGAGATTAGAGAGATGGTCATTGATGGGAGAGTGAGGGGACTAGAGGGATGGTCTTCAATTAGAGAGTGAGGGGATTGGAGGAATGGCCTTCGATTGGAGAGTGAGGGATTAGAGGGATGGTCTTCGATGGAATTGTTAGGGGTATGGAGAGATGGTCTTTGATGGGAGAGTGAGGAGATTAGAGGGATGGTCTTTGATGGGAGAGGGAGGGAATTAGAGAGATGGTCTTTGATGGGAGAGGGAGGGGATTAGATAGATGGTCTTTGATGGGAGAGGGAGGGGATTAGAGAGATGGTCTTTGATGGGAGAGGGAGGGGATTAGAGGGATGGTCTTTGATGGGAGAGGGAGGGGATTAGAGAGATGGTCTTTGATGGGAGAGGGAGGGGATTAGAGAGATGGTCTTTGATGGGAGAGGGAGGGGATTAGAGGGATGGTCTTCGATGGAATTGTTAGGGGTATGGAGAGATGGTCTTCGATGGGAGAGCGAGGGGACTGGGGGATGGGTTTCACTGAAGACTGAGGGGGTCTAGGGTGAACCTCCCTCATGCTCAGCCGGTCTTGTGTTGTTCAGGTGGATCGGACACTCTGAGCCGACAGACAAAGGGGCCGGAGATGGAGGGATCGCCTGAGGCCGGGAAGGTCCAGATGAGGGCGCGCCGGAAGCTGAGCTCCCGGATCTACGGCTCAGAGACCCCTCGGCAGAGGTTCCGCCAGAGGCGGGTAGGCTGGTGCGCGACTGGAAACGAGGAGGAGGAGGAGGAGGGGGAGGAGGAGGACACTGACTTGTCTTCACATTGCAGCAGCACTGTCAGCAGAGACAGTGACCCAGCGCTGGATCTGAAAGGTTGTGAATCCTCAATTAGCGACGGGGTTAGGGGGTTGGAGAAACTGGGCCTGTTCCCCTTGGGGCAAAGGAGATTGAGGGTAGGGGGGGGAATTTGATAGAGGTGGACAAGATGGTGACAGGCTTGGATAATGTAGACAAAGAGAAGCTGTTCCCATTGGCTGATGGGACAAGCGCTTGGGGGTTGGGGGTGGGGGAGCGACACAGATTTAAGGTTTTGGGGTAAGAGGGGGTAAGGGGGTGAAAGGAAATTGGGTGGGCGCTCAAGGGAAATAAAATTTGCAGGGATACAGGGATAGGACAGTGGGCGGGGAATGGGGCTGACTGGATTGGCGCGCAGGGAGTTAGCATGGGCTCGATGGGCCGAATGGCCCCCTTCGGTGCCCCGACGACTTGGTGGCCAACAACGCGGGGAAAGCCAGCCATTTTGAGGACCGACCTGGTTGTGAAATGGCCTCAAGGCACGGGGTGGGGCCTGTAACTGTGGCTGCAGGGCCTCAAAGGAAGCCTGGAGCCACAGGCCTCGGCCTTGTTGCTAAGGGCCACGAGCCCTAGGGATGGAGGGGATGCCAGCCCCTGTTGCCTAAACCTGACCATTTGGGATCGAAACATGTCACTTGGACACATGCCCCTCTGTTGCTGGCCAAACTCCGAAAGAGGCTTTAGCATCAGAGTAGGCCCCCACTCCCCTTCCACCTCCCCCCCCGCCCCCACCAGTTATCCCAGCGTTCCCGGGAGGAGCCTTTCAGCCAGAGACTTTGTCAAGCACTAGTCAATCCCCAGCTGGAGTTTGGTGGGCGATTCTGGACTTTTGGAAAGGTGTCAGGAGCCTGAGAGTGAGGCCGGAGGAGACTGACCAGAACGGCACGCGGGAAACGAGTCGCGTGGAGAAGCTGGGATCCTTCTCCCTCGCGCGGTGAAGGTTTTAAGAGGGAGATCGAATCGAGGCATTGGCAGTCAGTTCGGAGCCGCATTTAACGTGGTAAAGTTTAGTGCATTCCACTTTCAGAAATGGCCAAGAGCTCGGAAGTGGGCAAAGATCCTCAGAACAAGAATCCAGAGAGGTCAACAATCACCGACAGCACTGAAGGTTTCATTTTGCTTATTTCTATTTAAGTTCCGAACCAGATTTGATTTGTCACCACCCGAACGCGCGCGTTTCCTTAGGGGGTCCACCAAGCAGCGGACAGGGGGCCATAGAAAGCTCCAGCACTTTCCGGGGTGAAATGGGGATTTTTACGGAAAAAGGACGTAATCCATATTTGAATTTATTTGTAATTCCATGTCCGTGCACACTTTCCCTCTCAATTCCTCTACCCTCCCCCACTCCGTTTCAATGGGAGCATGCTATGTAAACGTGTCACGCTGTAGTTACACTGCACCGCCACTGGTGGCACTGTGGAACTGCGGTTTGTCATTCCCAAGTTCCTCGTGTTGGTTTCGGACAAAACCCCTCTCTCTCTCTCCTTCTCACTCCCTTTTTCTCTATCTCTTCCCACACTCTTATTTCCTCTTCCACTCTCACATTCTCTCCCTCTGAACTCTCCCCTCTCCCCCTTCCCCTTCCCTTCTGTTTTCTCTCTCTCTCTTTCCACTCTCTCTCCCTTCCTCCCTTGCCCTCTGTCTCTTTGCCTCCCCCTTCTCCCCGCCTTTCTCTTTCTCTCTCTCCCTGTCTCACACCCACTCCCATTTACGCTTTCTCCCTCTTTCTCTCCCTGAACTGCATCTCCCCGACAGAAGCCATTCCCCACAACAGGCACTGACATTCCTACTGGAACCAGCTCCTGCAGACATTTTCCCTTCTGACTCTCTCTCTCCCTGTCTCTCTCTCTCTCTTGCTTTCTCTCTCTCTTTCTCTCTGTCTCTGTCTCTCTCTCTCTCTCTGTGTCTGTCTAATTTCTCTCTCTTTTCACTCTCGGTTTCTGTTTTCTCCATCTCTGTGGATGTGTGTGATTCGTTCTCTCTCTGTCTCTCTATCACTCTATCTCTGTCTGTCTCTGTATCTCTCCTCTGTTTCTGTCTCTCTCCCTCTCTGTCTCTTTCTATCTCTGTCTCACTCTCTCTGGGTGTCTGTCTCTTTCTTTCTCTCTACCTGTCTCTCTTTCTACTTCTATCTTTCTGACCCCCTCCCTCTGCCCCTCCCTTTGTCCGTTTTTCTGTCTCTGTCTCTCTCTCCCTCTCTGTACATCCATCTGTCTCTCTCTCTCTCTCTGTACATCCATCTGTCTCTCTCTCTCTCTCTGTCTCTCTCTCTCTCTATGTCTTTCTCTCTCTGTCCCTCCCTCTGTTTCTCTCTCGCACTCTATGCCTGTCTCTCTCTCTCTGTCCCTCTCTCAGTCCCTTTCTCGCTCTCTCTCTGTTTGTGTCTCTCACTCTGTCAGTCCCTCTGTCCCTCTCTCTCCCCCTCTCTCTCTCTCCCGATGTCTCCCTCTCTCTGTCTGTCTCTCTGACCCTCTCTCTGTCCCTCTCTCTCTCTCTCTCTCTGTTTATCTCTCTTGCTCTGTCACTCCCTCTGTCACTCTCTCTCCCACTCTCTCTCTCTCCCAACATCTCTCTCTCTCTCTCTCTCTGTCTCTCTGACCCTCTCCCTGTCCCTCTTTCTGTCCCTCTCTCTCTCTCTGCCGATGTCTCCCCCTCTCTCTCACACTTTCTATCTCTCTGACCCTTTCTCTGTCCCCCTCTCACTCTCTCTTTCTCTCTCTCTCTCTCTCTCTCTCCCGATGTCTCTCCCTCTCTCTCTCTCTGTCTCTCTGACCCTCTCTCTGTCTCTCTCTGTCTCCCCCTCCTGCTTTCTATTCCCACGATGCCCTCAAGGGACCTATTTACCTTTCTCGAACCCAGTGACACTTGGGCCCAGTCACTGCTCCCCGATGGTAGGAGCTGGGTTGTTGAGAAGGAACTAACTGACCACAGAACTCACCATCCTGAACGCTGTTCCTCAAATTCCCTGCCAGTTTCCTGCTCTCACAGCTCGCTCTGCATTCAGCCAAAACTCCCGTTACTGAACACGCTGATTCACCAAGGGACTGAACAGCAGAGAGTTCACTGTCAGCTCAGTGCACAGCTCAAACCCAACCCTGACTCACACTCTGCCCACTCCTCCTGGAGGCTGATCCCATCTAAACACCTTCCTCTAGTCCCCAAACACACGTGTCAAAACTTATCTCTGTACCTGTCCCGGGAGTGTTTGATGGGGACAGTGTAGAGGGAGCTTTACTCTGTATCTAACCCCGTGCTGTACCTGCCCTGGGAGTGTTTGATGGGGACGGTGTAGAGGGAGCTTTACTCTGTATCTAACCCCGTGCTGTACCTGCCCTGGGAGTGTTTGATGGGGACAGTGTAGAGGGAGCTTTACTCTGTATCTAACCCCGTGCTGTACCTGTCCTGGGAGTGTTTGATGGGGACGGTGTAGAGGGAGCTTTACTCTGTATCTAACCCCGTGCTGTACCTGTCCTGGGAGTGTTTGATGGGGACAGTGTAGAGGGAGCTTTGCTCTGTATCTAACCCCGTGCTGTACCTGTCCTGGGAGTGTTTGGTGGGGACAATGTAGAGGGAGCTTTATTCTGTATCTAACCCCGTGCTGTACCTGCCCTGGGAGTGTTTGATGGGGACAGTGTAGAGGGAGCTTTACTCTGTATCTAACCCCATGCTGTACCTGTCCTGGGAGTGTTTGATGGGGACAGTGTAGAGGGAGCTTTACTCTGTATCTAACCCCGTGCTGTACCTGTCCTGGGAGTGTTTGATGGGGACAGTGTAGAGGGAGCTTTACTCTGTATCTAACCCCGTGCTGTACCTGTCCTGGGAGTGTTTGATGGGGACAGTGTAGAGGGAGCTTTACTCTGTATCTAACCCCGTGCTGTACCTGTCCTGGGAGTGTTTGATGGGGACAGTGTAGAGGGAGCTTTACTCTGTATCTAACCCCGTGCTGTACCTGTCCTGGGAGTGTTTGATGGGGACCGTGTAGAGGGAGCTTTACTCTGTATCTAACCCCGTGCTGTACCTGCCCTGGGAGTGTTTGATGGGGACAGTGTAGAGGGAGCTTTACTCTGTATCTAACCCCGTGCTGTACCTGTCCTGGGAGTGTTTGATGGGGACAGTGTAGAGGGAGCTTTACTCTGTATCTAACACGAACCTTATTCCACTCCCCGTTAATGGAGAGAGCTGGCGGAGGCCAATTAACGGGCAGGCAGCGTGAATCGTGCGCTGAAACGCTCAGCGCTGCCTGGATTGGGCTTGTGGGGGGAGGGGGGGAGCGCGGAGGTCAGCACATGCGCTGGGGGAGAGCACTGACAGCTCCCTGAAGGCACAGATCAGGGAGCTGACGATTTCTAACATTAAAAATAAAGATTTTGAAACGAGGGTAGACATTGTCCCCGAATGTGGCTCTGTCACACCAGCAGGTGCTGGATGCGAGGTTGTCTGTCTTGTCTGTGATGCCTTCCTTGGATGGATAGCCCGCTACTTATACAATCTGTGGGAGCAGCGGCACCCAGGAGAGCGAATGTGAGCGTGTGCAACCCACGTTGAGCTTTGCCTCTCTTTCCACGGTTTTTAAAGCCCCTTCTCCTCTTCCATTGCAGGGTCAGGAGGTTCGTAACCGATCGCCGTGCCGAGCTGACTCTCACCGCTCCATTCGGGGTCTCCTCGCAGCCTCTATCACCCCCTCAAGAGTCCGTCCGTCACTGGCAGCTTCCGGGCGCTGACCAGCCCGATCCCACCTCTGCCCCGCCACGCTGAGTTCATTCAATCCCTCTCTCCTCCTTCTCTGCTCTCTCTCTCTCTCTCGAGGGGGGTTGGCATTTGGGGACGGGGTGGGGTGATGGCTGGTTTGGAGTGGGAGGGGGGGGGAGGTGGGTGGGGGGTTTTGCGTTGGGATCCCGCTGAATCCGGCGAGGGCCAATCAACCCCCCCACCCCCGCCTCACCCCCCGCCGCCACCCATTTGCCAACCCGACGGCTTAGCGCTGGGGGGGGGGTGAGAGGCTTGGGACTGGGGTGCGACGCCCCCCACAGTCGACCAGCCGGCCGGAGCGAAGGGGAGGCCAGGTGGGCAGGAGAGGGCAGGGGCGTGCTTCTGAGGTGCCTCCTTGATGGGAGCGGGGCTGAAACGGAGATGTGGGGTCCGGGGCTCCACTTCAAAGCAGGGTCCGAGCGCACAGCCCGAGATTGGACGTTTCTAGAATGTTCAGAGGGGGTTAACCTTCAGCCCGGATCTGCCTCAGGGAGCTGAAGATCTCCAACATTAAAAGTAAAGATTTTAAAATGAAGATAGACGTTGTTCCCCCACCACTGCTGCACCCCACCCCATGTGGGCTCTGTCACACGAGCAGGGAACGTGTTAAAAACGAGATTTTAAAAGTGTTTATTTTGTTTTTAATTAAGCTTCGGAAACCTCACCCCCGCCCGGGGGGATGAGGTGCCCCTCGAAAATCCAGAGGCCGCTCTGCCCCTTGCGCCTGCCCGCCCGCGAAGCGGAAGGCTGTGCGGGCAGGGGAAGGTTCCCCTTTATAATTCATTTATTTATTAATGGGCCCTCTTCATTGTCGGCGGGGACTCTGATCGAAATATCGCCTGAGCGTGAGGCTGAGGTCATGGGCGCTCGCCCAGTATCATCGCCCGCTATTTCACGCCCGTACCTGGTGCCCGCACACCAAACTGGAAATCTAGCCCCATGGCGGCTAATGTGGTGGGGTTGGGGAATGCAGTATAAAAGCAGGGGGTCGGGGTCTTACCACAACTGGACAGGGCGTTGGTGAGGCCACACCTGGAGCACTGTGCACAGTTTCGGTCCCCTTACTTAAGGAGGGATGTACTCGCGATGGAAGCAGTTAAGGTTCACGCGGCTGGTTCCCGGGACGAAGGGGGTTTGTCTTATGAGGATAGAGGCTGGGTCACTGAGTATAGTCAAGGGTGAGATACGTTTTTGATCAACAAGGGGGTCAAAGGTTATCGGGGGGGGGTACGTGGGAATGTGGAGTTGAGGCCACAATCGGATCAGCCGCGATCTTACTGAACGGCAGCGCAGGCTCGAGGGGCCGAATGGCCTCACTCCGGGGAGAGCAGTGGCTTTAAGGGGACCAGGGCCAGTTGGGCATCGAGCTATCCTGATCTTGATCTGGGGGTGGCCATGAGCAATGCCATCGGTAGCCAGCTCACACACGTTCACAGAGTCACAGGACGGTTACAGCGCAGAAGGAGGCCATTCAGCCCGTCATGTCTGCACCGGCTCCCCCGAATGAGCCACTCACCCAGTGCCATTCTCCCGCCTTCCCCCCTAACGCTGAACATTCATCCTTTCCCGATAAGAGTCTCATTCCCTTCTGAAAGCCTCGATGGAACCTGCCCCCGCCCGCACTCTGGGGCAGCCCATCCCAGACCCTAACCACTCGCTGTGAGATAAAGTTTCTCCTCCTGTCGCTTTTGCTTCTTTTACCAATGACTTCAAATCTGTGCCCCCCTCGTTCTCGATCCTTTCGCCAGTGGGAACAGTTTCCCCCCTATCGACTCTGTCCAGACCCCTCATGGTTTTGAACACCTCTTATCAAATCCCCTCTTAACCTTCTCTTCTCCAAGGAAAACAGTCCCAACTTCTCCAATCTTTCCTCATAACTGAAGTTCCTCATCCCTGGAATCATTCCCCTGAATCTTTTCCGCACTCTCTCCAGTGCCTTCACATCCTTCCTACAGTGCGGTGCCCGGGACTGGACACAATACTCCAGCTGAGGCCGAACGAGTGACTGATACAAGCTCAACATAACCTCCATGCCCCTATTAGAGATCTCGGAGGGGTGTAGGGCCTGGAGGAGGTTACAGAGATAGGGAGGGTTGTAGGGGCTGGAGGAGGTTACAGAGATAGGGAGGGTTGTAGGGGCCGGAGGAGGTTACAGAGATAGGGAGGGTTGTAGGGGCTGGAGGAGGTTACAGAGATAGCGAGGGTTGTAGGGGCTGGAGGAGGTTACAGAGATAGGGAGGGTTGTAGGGACTGGAGGAGGTTACAGAGATAGGGAGGGTTGTAGGGGCTGGAGGAGGTTACAGAGATAGGGAGGGTTGTAGGGGCTGGAGGAGATTACAGAGATAGGGAGGGTTGTGGGGGCTGGAGGAGGTTACAGAGATAGGGAGGGTTGTAGGGGCTGGAGGAGATTACAGAGATAGGGAGGGTTGTGGGGGCTGGAGGAGGTTACAGAGATAGGGAGGGGTGTAGGGGCTGGAGGAGGTTACAGTGATAGGGAGGGTTGTGGGGGCTGGAGGAGGTTACAGAGATAGGGAGGGTTGTGGGGGCTGGAGGAGGTTACAGAGATAGGGAGGGTTGTAGGGGCTGGAGGAGATTACAGAGATAGGGAGGGTTGTGGGGGCTGGAGGAGGTTACAGAGATAGGGAGGGGTGTAGGGGCTGGAGGAGGTTACAGTGATAGGGAGGGTTGTGGGGGCTGGAGGAGGTTACAGAGATAGGGAGGGTTGTGGGGGCTGGAGGAGGTTACAGAGATAGGGAGGGTTGTAGGGTCTGGAGGAGGTTACAGAGATAGGGAGGGTTGTAGGGTCTGGAGGAGGTTACAGAATTAGGGAGGGTTGTAGGGTCTGGAGGAGGTTACAGAGATAGGGAGGGTTGTAGGGTCTGGAGGAGGTTACAGAGATAGGGAGGGTTGTAGGGGCTGGAGGAGGTTACAGAGATAGGGAGGGTTGTAGAGTCTGGAGGAGGTTACAGAGATAGGGAGGGTTGTAGGGTCTGGAGGAGGTTACAGAGATAGGGAGGGGTGTAGGGTCTGGAGGAGGTTACAGAGATAGGGAGGGGTGTAGGATCTGGAGGAGGTTACAGAGATAGGGAGGGTTGTAGGGGCTGGAGGAGGTTACAGAGATAGGGAGGGTTGTAGGGTCTGGAGGAGGTTACAGAGATAGGGAGGGTTGTAGGGTCTGGAGGAGATTACAGAGATAGGGAGGGGTGTAGGGGCTGGAGGAGGTTACAGAGATAGGGAGGGTTGTAGGGACTGGAGGAAGTTACAGAGATAGGGAGGGTTGTAGGGGCTGGAGGAGGTTACAGAGATAGGGAGGGTTGTAGGGGCTGGAGGAGGTTACAGAGATAGGGAGGGTTGTAGGGGCTGGAGGAGGTTACAGAGATAGGGAGGTATGTAGGGGCTGGAGGAGGTTACAGAGATAGGGAGGTATGTAGGGGCTGGAGGAGGTTACAGAGATAGGGAGGGTTGTGGGGGCTGGAGGAGGTTACAGAGATAGGGAGGGTTGTGGGGGCTGGAGGAGGTTACAGAGATAGGGAGGGTTGTGGGGGCTGGAGGAGGTTACAGAGATAGGGAGGGTTGTGGGGGCTGGAGGAGGTTACAGAGATAGGGAGGGTTGTGGGGGCTGGAGGAGGTTACAAAGATAGGGAGGGGTGTAGGGGCTGGAGGAGGTTACAGAGGTAGGGAGGGCTGTTGGGACTGGAGGAGGTTACAGAGATAGGGAGGGCTGTAGAGGCTGGAGGAAGTTACAGAGATAGGGAGGGGTGTAGGGGCTGGAGGAGGTTACAGAGATAGGGAGGGCTGTACAGGCTGGAGGAGGTTACAGAGATAGGGAGGGTTGTTGGAGCTGGAGGAGGTTACAGAGATAGGGAGGGTTGTAGGGGGCTGGAGGAGGTTACAGAGATAGGGAGGGTTGTAGGGGCTGGAGGAGGTTACAGGGATAGGGATGGTTGTAGGGGCTGGAGGAGATTACAGAGATAGGGAGGGTTGTGGGGGCTGGAGGAGGTTACAGAGATAGGGAGGGTTGTAGGGGCTGGAGGAGGTTACAGTGATAGGGAGGGTTGTGGGGGCTGGAGGAGGTTACAGAGATAGGGAGGGTTGTGGGGGCTGGAGGAGGTTACAGAGATAGGGAGGGTTGTGGGGGCTGGAGGAGGTTACAGAGATAGGGAGGGTTGTAGAGGGCTGGAGGAGGTTACAGAGATAGGGAGGTATGTAGGGTCTGGAGGAGGTTACAGAGATAGGGAGGGTTGTAGGGTCTGGAGGAGGTTACAGAGATAGGGAGGGGTGTAGGGGCTGGAGGAGGTTACAGAGATAGGGAGGGTTGTAGGGGCTGGAGGAGGTTACAGAGATAGGGAGGGTTGTAGGGTCTGGAGGGGGTTACAGAGATAGGGAGGGTTGTAGGGTCTGGAGGAGGTTACAGAGATAGGGAGGGTTGTAGGGTCTGGAGGAGGTTACAGAGATAGGGAGGGTTGTAGGGGCTGGAGGAGGTTACAGAGATAGGGAGGGTTGTAGGGTCTGGAGGAGGTTACAGAGATAGGGAGGGTTGTAGGGTCTGGAGGAGGTTACAGAGATAGGGAGGGGTGTAGGGTCTGGAGGAGGTTACAGAGATAGGGAGGGTTGTAGGGTCTGGAGGAGGTTACAGAGATAGGGAGGGTGAGGCAGAGTTTGGAACCCAGGATGAAAATTTCAACTCGCAAAAAATAAAAAAGGCAGGAGAGACTAACCTGCTGATGTTACAAAACGTCCGTGTTTTCTGTGAAATAAATATTGAATTAAAATTATTTTATTGAACGAGCGTTTGGACCGCAGTCTGTCTGTGCTGGTGTTCCGCAGTTTCCTTGGGATGACCGCTGCTGATTTACCGGCCGGGTTTGGGGCAAATGTGTTTCTGTCACTCGCCAGCCCTCCCTTCTCACTGGCCAAAAGCACTCAGCACGTCTGGCAAGCGGCAGAATGTGGCAGGCATTGGGATTAGGGTGTGTGTGTGAGTGTGTATGTATGTGTGTGAGTGTGTGTATGTATGTGTGTGAGTGTGTGTGTGTGTGTGTGAGTGACTGTGTATGTATGTGTGTGTGTGTGTGTGTATGTATGTGTGTGTGTGTGTGAGT